>NC_045740.1:10263905-10416405 GCF_008692095.1 Etheostoma spectabile
TGGAACATCAACGATACAGACTACTTACACAGTTACATGATTAAAAGAACGAAAAGTGAATGAATGTATGTGCAACAGTAAATACTAGTCCTACTGTTCCTGCTGAGCTGGCAAATAGCCTATTGTAAAGCAATCTGTTATGTCCACCAAATTCATGTAGTTTGACATAATGCAGCACTATGTGTTTCATATTTATATTCAATTATCCAATGTCCATCTAAGTAAGTATGGCCCTCTGGAAAAAATGTTGCCCACCCCTGATCTGTTTCTTTCTCTTTGAAGGATAAAATCAGGAGCATTGCATTTTCCTCAAAAATATCCTATGTTTTTTTAGCTTTTCCTTTCGGAAGTATCACATTTACTGAGCTGAAAATATGACCTAATAAGATCTAGGGAATCTGGTTGAGAATCACTGTGACATTGTGAAAAATCTGCGTCAAATCAATGACCCTTAGTTTTACAGTAGTTGCTGCATTCAACACATGCAAATGCAGAAACACTCTAGGTGTGTTTGCATCCCCATGTTTATGTACAAATGTGCACACACAAATACACACACAGATTGTGTACGTTATCTGATTTGGCCTCTCCTCTGAGCTTTCTCACCACGACCACAATTCATTAGTAATTGACCGCAGCAGCCTCACTCATTAAACATTGACAAGCTACTGGTGAATAATTGATTAATGATATGAGGCGATCTGCAGTAGCATTCTGACAATAACAGTGCATGGATGAGAAGAAGGACGCAAACACACTCACACACGTACGCACACACACACACGTACGCACACACACACACACACACGTATGCACACACACACACACACACACACACACACACACACACACACACACACACACACACACACACCACAGCACACACTCACTCACTCACTCACTCATCACTCACTCACTCACTCACTCACTCACTCACTCACTCACTCACAATTTAATTGAATCACTGGTCAAGTGACAGATATTTTTCAGCAAGTGTTAACACACTGTACAGTACATGATTGTAATGCCATGTTGGCCTCTGAAGCCAGAAAAATGTATTGACTGATAACCTCATTTGGAACTAAATGTCGAAGAACAACGTTACCACCTTTGTGCTCTTAAAGATTTCTATCAATCTTAGTTTTAGAGCCAGTCGGTTGATGCTGTATCTTATTTGAGACAGAACGCTAACCCAATTTCTTTGAGCAAACACTCTGCAGTTTGTCAGTCCCAACAGATAGGCTACTCATGGTGTGTATTTGGGATTTTTGCAGCCTGGATATTGCAGTAGTATTTGCAACATTTTTTTGTCTTAGTGTGTTTTTGTGATACATGGTGGTTTGGATTGCAAGGTTGTGGCAAAAAAAGGAGGATGGTGGAAGGTTAATACACAACCTCCACAATTCAGATTTCCCCTGTTCCCTGTCGCCAGTAAAATATTATATGCCAGTGCCTTCTAAAACCACTCAAAAGTCACTGTTGCAAAATAAAACAGTTTTCTTCTTTGACACCCCTGGTTAAGATTTGGTTCACTTTAGGCATATAAATGACTTGGTTAGGGTTGGGTTACAGTAATTATTGGTTAAAAGATACCAATGCTGACTGTTGACAGGAAACAGGAAGTAAATAGTGGTCTCCCATGTCCCAAGTCCAAAATTTTGTTGACCCATCCGACCCAATATATCCTTTATTCATCTTCTACTTTTATGAACGTGTTCTTGTCTTTCAGTACATCACGTTGACTTCCTGTTCCATCATTGCTAACAAAGATGACCAAATGAGGCTTTTGGTTGATCACATTGATTTTCTTTATTTAAGGAAGGGCACAGCTGATGATTACAAAGGGGTAATGTAACATGGAAAAATGTTATGAATCACTGCTCCCAGGAAAATACCCTAATAGGTTTGAAATGAATTAAAAAAAACAACAACACAAAAGGCAAAGACAAAATGCACATTGTATGTTATGTGTCTTTTTGGGGTTTTCTGCATGTCTAAGAAAAGGACTAATCTGTGGTTGGTATCAAATTGGCCGAGGAGTTTAAATTGTTGATTGTTTTGGCCCTAAAAAGCCTTCGAGCATCCCTAGTGATGGGGATTTCTTATTGAAAGTGGTTAGACAAAGTTTCTGTCATTAGCTTGATTAGATGTTCAAAAGAGACAAGGCTAGTTTAAAGTGTGAGAATAGTACAAATTAAATCATAGTACAAACATAGTAATGTCTGCTGATATGAAAATTGGATCTGAAACACACACACACACACACACACACACACACAATACTTATGCTGACACTCAAGGAGTAACAATTAGGATAATGACATCTAGCAGAGAGCTGGATGTCTCCTTACTGGAGTCAAAGTGAGAGAGCACAAGCTCATCAGAGGGAGAATAGAGTGAGATATGTCCACTGTCAGCGCTGATGAAGCTCACCAGGACATCGCAGGGGCCAGTCACAGAGGTGCTCGATGATGAATAGAGGTCTCACCTTGTTAAATTAACTAATGGTGTGTATGTGCTTGTGTGTGTGTGTGTGTGTGTGTGTGTGTATGTGTGTGTATGTATTTGTATGCCTGTGCTCATACAAGTGTGTCTTGTCTGTCTTGGCTCATGACACTCAGAGCAGTTAAGCAGGCAGAACAGTTCATTATCACACATTTTAATATTTAATTTTGGGATTTGATAAACGATGATGTTTCATTAATGAGGTGATCCATCCCTGGATAGACAAGACTCATCCAAACCAGTGCAGCACTGTGATACTGAAACTTTTACTGTACATGGCTCATCCTTTTTATGCTTTGGTTTACTCGGAGATTCAGCATGTTGTTTTTTACTTTTTCACATGTATTTTTGGCTTATCTCTTAATCAGTATTATCTAGTGTGATATTTTGTTATCTGTTTGTGCATGTTTGCTTTAAATAGCACAGCAATCATTTCATCCCTGTCCATTAATCTCCCATTTGGTTAATTATCACAGTTGCTAATTACAAACCTCTCAACAGAAGTAGACCTCCTCTGCCTGCTTCTTCTCTTATTCTTTCTCTGCTCTCATTCGCCTTTCTTCACTGTGTTGCCATTTGCAACATGGCAAAAAGACAGTAGCACCAAACACTTTAAATAAACAGGAAATTTAGTTATGACAAATTGATTCGAAATGTTTGGGAACATATCCAAAACTTAGAAGAGCTTCAGTCCTGAGTAGACAGTGACATTGGATGAATCTATTGCTCTGCCATCAGATTGTACCCCCCCTCCCTTTTTTTTTTAAGTGGAAGCCTTGTTTGGCTATGTATCCTCTCCTATTTCTGCCCATGCCAGTCGCACCAGGATGGATTCTCTGAGAGGGGTGCTTTGAAGAGCTGTCCAGGTGAGAGCTTGGCAATGGCAGAGCTCTTTCTACTCTTCCACAACACAGAGTACCCTTCAGAGACTCAAATTGCCCTGCAGTGTTATGGATAATACTCAAATCCACACTAAAATCCGACACACGCCAGAACTGAGAACTGCATGCCCACAAGTACTGTGTACACAAAGCATATGTGTACACTCTTCCAGGTACACACACACACACACACACACACACACACACACACACACACACACACACACACACACACACACACACACACCACACACACAGTTCCTTCACATATTAAAATAGCAAGTTGGACTAAACGAAAAAGCGGAAGACAATTGCTCTGGCATGAAACTTTCCCTTGATACCATTTCAAACACAGCGGAAAAAAACAAACTTAAGTGCTTTAACAGTTTATTTTTCTCTCTGGACTTCATCTCTTCTCTCAGTCCACCTCTTTCTGTTTCCTCTTCCCATCCCCTCTTAATTTTACCTCCCTTCTTCTAATCAGTAAAAACATAGCCACACTACAGATTATACCATATGCGCCTGTGTGTTTGTGTGTGTGTACGTGTAATTTTGTGTGTCTAATTATGTGTGCTGTTCTATTCAAAGACGCTGTGAAGAGGCAATGTGGTGTAGTGAAAAGTGAACTCATCACTTGACTGGTCCTCGGAGATGTTCCCAAAATGCACCAAATGTTGATTCCAAGAGCTGCTGCTCTCTTCTCTCGTCCCTCAAAGAATAGATCCAATGTGAATTGACATTACCTCACAGGGAAACACTGTGTTTTTCTTTCTTTAGAATCCTTGTTTGCCTCAATTTTAGAGGAGCTCAGAGTCAATAAAGATCCTCTGAGGTTATGGAAAGTATGGGTTTCTACACCACATCCCAAGCGGATTTTGGACAGAATACAATAGTGTGGGCCCTGCCACCCTGCCTTTGATTTATGCATCTCATTACCAGCCACATTTATGATATTACATGCACATAAGCACACAAGTTACACATGGACATCTACTTTCAAACACACTAAATATACAGATGCAAACAAAAGCTTTCAAGTGGTAAGTGCATCCTGTACACACACACACACACACACAAGCAGATTGCTTTCATGAGTGAACCAAAATTACTCCGGTAATACATTATTTCCTGCTCACATAATCTTTGAGATGACAAACTAAATACAGCTAAGAATTTATTTTATTCGTGGGTGTCAAGTGTGCGCGCGCCTGGGTACACACATTTTGCTCATGACCATTTCAGATTTTTTTTTTTCATTTCCGGTGTGTGTGTGTGTATGTTTGTGTGCATGCGTTTGTGTGTATGTGTTTGTGTGTGTGTGTGTACCGTGTCATAGAGCCTTGGGGTACAATTTTAAATTGCAGCCTTGAGGTGGCCTCCTCATTGATCAAGTTAAACCAGCCTGTTACTGTGGTGCACCAGGTGAGCCAATGTGAATAAAGGATATTATCATTTATTGGCTGCCAGGCATTGATATTGGGCCAAAATGTTGAATGACCTTTACAACCACTGTTATTCACTATTTCTCAGATTCAACATTTCTAAGTTTGTTTTAAAGTGCTCATATCATTCTTTTTGGCTTTTCCCCTTTCCTTTACTGTGTTATACATCTTTTTTGTGCACATTATAGGTTTACAAAGTGAGAAAGCCCAAAGTCCTTCCCAAAGGGACTTACCATCCTTAAGAAACTAAACTAAACTAAACTAAACTAAACTAAACTAAATTAAACTAAAACTATTTTTAATGTTGCTGTGGGACAAAATTAGAATGGGTAAACCCTCTGCCCACTCCGCCGGTGATTTGATTTTGCCCTGCAGCTCGGCCTGGAAACTTGCACGTTTAATTCTCCTGCTTCACTTTACAATTTTGCAGGAACCAATCACAAAATGTGATTTAACACAATGACGATAGAGAAGCGACCAAGCAGCTTCTTGTTTACATTCAACATTGTGGCCAGCGAACGCCATGGAAGCACAGAAACATGGTCATTATTCTGATTGGTTGAAGGACTATCCAATTGCGTACAGAGTCAATTGAACTAGGTCCGTTGGTCACGCCTCGTGTGCTGAGAAAATACAGAGCAGACTCCTCAGATCAATGCGCTATCTCAAATCTATTGAGCTTGGCTGGGACTGATGACAGCCAGACTAGGACAAAGTGAGACTAGTCTCCAATCAAATGTCATGTATGTAGATATTATGTTTATATAGTGGATCAATACAAATGACGCAATAGATGTTTTGTGACTTTTGATATTCATTGCACCTCATTTGGGCTCGCTGTACCTGTCTCTCGTTGATTGACTCACTTGTGTTTGTTGTGTGTCCGACTATGCGCGCTTTTGAACATCCACCCAACTCTACCTCTGATTGGCCATGAAATTTTACTCAACCTCAGCCAATTGTCGTAAGGACAGTACAAAAATCTTTACCTCTCAGCTCAGAGATCTAGTTTTTGGCAGTAACGTTAACAGCATTATCAAGATGGGAGGAGCAATTAATTAGATTGCTTGTTACTGAAAAAAGTAACGCCGTTATTATCAACGTTGTCATTCCCATCATTGTCCGTGACATGTGTTGCATGTCCTTCTTCTTCTCTTTAAACGTACTCTTCTGCAGTCAAGTGGACCATTTGTGGTTCAAGCTGGGCTGGGAAATAAATCTGTTTTGCATGCTGGCGCAGAGTTTGTAGGAGCAGATCTGAAGTCAGTTTCATATCCAAATTAGAACACTCAGTAGCCACACATTGTAAATGAGTCCTAATGAGTTTACCAGCCTTTATTTTCTGCACTGTTAGACATCCCTATGGCAGCACTGAGATGTCAGCCACTCCTGCTGGGGCTAATATCCTCCAACCGCCATGATGACTCTGCCACTAGTCATTCACATACACACAGGTAATTGCATGCTCCAGGCATATGCAGTATATATATATATATACAGCTTGTCTATGAGATCCTAAAGAAAATGTGTATTGAGCATAAGGCAGTCCTCTTTGGGCCACACATTTTTGTCATTTTTGAGCACAACTCATGTTTACGACTGTTTCAAGATGCCATGTGCTGTTGTATGCCATTCCAAAAAATAAGTAAACATGTCAAAGTGGAACATCCTTTTTAGTGCATGCAGCAATAATCATCTCATGACTCATCTGAATACTAAATCTCTCTCTTTTAGACTTCCATGCAAAACACCTCAAATCCTCATGCATGCTGCTAAATACGAAAACAACAAAACGCTGGCAGCATTTGCCACGACGACTTAGAGATCCGCTAGCTAAGTATGTGGGGCAGCATACATTAATCATAACAATATTGAGTGGAGCGACAGATACTCATATCAGCATTTACATAAACAAGTGGAACAGGGTATGAATCCAAGGGAAGTACCATAAAGTATGGATGATATCAGACAGGAATTGTACAACAAATGCTGGAGAGTATGAACTTGTAGGTGACAGGCAATCCAAAGAGCAGGCATTGTAACCCAGAAAAGCTTGATAACAGAAGTCAAATTATCTTCTGCCGGTCAATCTGACAACTCTAATTGCTTGTGTTTGAGGATGTTTGTCTTCAGATGATTTTGTGCATCTTGTGGGTGTAAAAAAGAGAGAATTTCCTCTATTCATTCATACTCAGCGATAGATTAATTATGTCTGTATTTAAAGGGCAGGAGCTGATCTATGAATAGAGTGCTATTGTAAAATGTTCGAGGGATGAGTGCCAATCTAAAAAATCTGCTAAGGATACATTGAATAGAGCATCGCAACAACTGTAATCTGGGAGTGTTGCGTCACCTCTTACGGCTAATCTTCTTATGGGAATAAAGCAAGACACAAGGATACTGCTTAGCTGGGCAAAGAGAAAACAAATGCATAAAGAAATCTGACTGGGTTTTCTTTCTGTTGAGTCGTCTATCTTTTCTCTCTTTGTCACTGTTTGTCCACCTGTTGTTGCGCAGCATGCATTGCTTAGCAGCAGAGTTTGTGTCCCGGGGAAAACACAAGACTTTTACCCAGAAAAGGCATTTTTCACATTGGAGACCGGTGTTTTTAAAAATATACTTGTTTTTTGGTGCATTTTAGCCTATAACAGCCAGGACAGCTGTAGACAGGAAAGGGGGGAGAGAGCAGGGGAAGATATGCAGCAAATGACTTGCAAATGGTTGGACTTGAACCCTGAGACACTGCATCAAGGACTGAGCCTCTGCATACAGACACCCGCTCTACCAGGTGACCTACCCAGGTGCCCCGCAATCTTTTTTCTAATCTTAACTAGTTGTTTTGGTGCCTAAACTTAACTGTTGCTGTCAGGGGCGCCGCCTAGCAAAAACAAAATCAAAGTAGGCCCCCTTTGTGCAACTATTGTCACCACATCTCTAGGACCTAACTGTCCCATCAAAAGCTTCACATAACTCAATTAAAACAATTAAATGCTTGCAACTGTCTTCTTGTAGTTCAATACTATTACTAGCACAATATTTACTGTTGGTGATTTGTACATGCATGCAAGTCCAGTATGGCGTTCACTTTTTGATGCAAGATTAAAAACAACCATAAAAAATGTGCTGAAGGCCATCTTTTACAGTCTCAATGTATTTTTATTGAAAAAGTGTATTGGAAAATTCTCTTGACACAATTATTATTATTTTTATTAATTATGATTTTCAATGAAAGAATTAAAAATAAGAAAAACAAACAAACATAAACTTAGATTGACTTTTCAATGGTGCATTATAGCGGGTGATGTGTTTTTGCTAAAATACAACCGTGTTTGAGTTTTTTTGTGTGCATGCCTCTGCATATGTGTGTATCTGGGCATGTATTGCTAATCAATAGGTCGCAAGCATTTGTTATCTGTTTTTTGTTTTTGTTACAGTCTGTAGTAAATCTCTCAGAAGAATGTTCACTATCATGTCAGTACACTGAGTTTCTCGTTGTGCTACCCTTCCTGTGTGTGTGTGTGTGTGTGTGTGTGTGTGTGTGTTGTGTGTGTGTGTGTGTGTGTGTGTGTGCGTGTGTTTGTTTGTTTGTGCGTGTGTTTCTCTTATAGCTTGAGGGAAACTGACGTTGAAGCGCAGGCTGGGTATCTTACACACAATATCAATATTTGTCAGTGCAGAGTTTGCAGCTTGCAATGCATGAAGTGCTCATGAATCTCAAAATATTAGGAATCAGTATCAGTGCATGAAGCTCTTTCCATCCAGCCCAGTGTTTCTCCAAAGTCCTCTGGGTGTTTTTATTGTGTATAAACCCTCAAACCCACACACATACATACATTTGCTATAAGGAGCTCTGACTGAAGTTTTAAGCTGAATTTTTAGGCTGACTAGAATTTATATATATATATATATATATATATATATATATATATATATATATATATATATATATATAATATACATATAGTGTGTGCCTTGTCTGTACTTGTCTTTCGCTCCCTCTCTTCCCCACCTTTCCTTCACCTCCTCCTGCCTCTGCTCCAGCTCTCATTCTTTACTCCCACCTTCTTCCTCCTCTTCAATGGGTACAGGGCAGGGTAACAGAACTGTTTCGTCTTTAAGACGTAATGAGATTGATCTTCCAGTACTGGAATCTAGATAGCTTGTCTTGCTGTGCTTCTGCATGTGTATGTGTGTGTGTGTGTGTGTGTGTGTGTGTGTGTGTGTGTGTGTGTATGTGTGTGTGAGCATGCCTGTGCACCAACATGTGTGTTTTCATTATACACACTTCCAGAGAAAAATAAAAGACCTATACCCTACATTGCTCAGTTTTGCTAAGTAAATCCACAGAAATAGTTTGCAATTTCAGCTACAATTAAGTTTTGCCTTCATAATTCTTACAAAATACAGTCATTAGTCAAATTTATAGTATATCATTATCTCATTACACGCACACATATGAACTTGCCCTTGCTGTGTTTCTGTGTTATTTTTGGACTGAAAATGGACCTTATTTAGCAGGCATGAAATCCATAAAAGATAGATAGATAGATGCTTGTTTACCCTTAAATAATGAAGTCTTGCAAATTGCTTTTTCACAGATTTTAACAGTTTTTGTTTTGTTTTGTAGGCTAAAAGATGTTATTAAAAGGCCTACTCCTAGCGGCATCACAGTTAAACTCAGTAAAGGGTTTTGTTGCTACAAATAGAAATAGAACATCTTGCAAATTAGCGTGCAACTTAATTTAGAAGAAACCAAACGTATTTTTATTTTAGACGGTGCTAGTGAATACAGGATTTGCTTCTCCTGAAAGAACAACTTTTAATGTTGTGCTTCTATTGATGAGCAATGTATGTGATAACTCAAACAATACAATTGTTCTGCAAACATCTCTGCACTTTTCTATTCTGTGGATTGAAATAGGGTTATTTTGTGATGAAACTTCCACAGATGACAGACTCGGATCTCAGAGAGATCTTACAGATTAAAATACAATGTTACAATGCAAAATACAATGTTTTATTATAAATTAACCTACCCAACAATATAAAGGCATACACAAGTACAGCTGAAATGTTTAGATGATTAAACATTTGGTTGATTGACAGAACTGTTTAGATCATTTCCAGTTCCCTAAAACATGAGGATTTTTCTGCATTGAGTACTTTTTCTTTTAATACTTCAAATATATTTTCTTGATGATACTTACATACTTTTACTTGAGTAACATTTTCAATACAGGACTTTCCTTTGCAGCAGAGTATGTTCACAGTGTGGTATTATTTTTATTTAAGTAAAGGATCTGAATACTTCTTCCACTGCTGTTAGCATTCATAATTGAGCCATCAGTGGATAAAATGATAAGCCAGTGTTTGGCCTTGATTTTGTCTTTTCAAACAACATCATTTCTTTTTGCTGTTTACAATACAGTATGCAGCTCTCAGCCAACTCGTCTCTGTGAGTATACTGCAGGACTGTCGAGGCATCATTAAAATGTGTGTGTGCACATCCTTTTGGGTGTTTCTTGAATCTGTGCAGGGTTTTTGTCGTGTTTCTTTTCAGCCTAAGATCTGCTGTAAAAAGGGGACAGTGACCGGACCCCCCCCACTATCACCATCTCATCCTGTCAAACAGATGACAACATTTTTCTTAAAGCTGTCCACCCACATAGTTTTGGAAATGATTAGATAATCAGTGTGTTTCCTGTCTCACTGAAAGACGTACTTCCAAACAGGTGTAGCTTTTATACAGGAGTTAGTTTATTTTTGGGGGATTGTGTGTGTGCCTGTGTGTGTCAATTGCACATCTGTATGTATCTTTGCATTTGTGCGTTTGTGCCTGTGCACATGTTCAGGGAAAAGGTGATGGGGGTTTGAAGTACAGAAGCACCAAGCCAAGTGTTGCATACTGTCAGATGGCTTTGTTGCCAGATGAAACAGAGAGAGAGCGAGAGAGAGAGAGCTGAGAGACAGGGCTGAACTTGAGTAACCCTCCTACATTGTCTCACACTTTTGAATTTAACAAGAATTTAACTGACGAGTTAACCTTTCCTGATTGTCACTGCCTGAACTTCTTCCGAACACTCCAGCTGTGTCAAGGTAAATGTAACAGTAACTTTCTGAGTGCTTTAACTCTGCAGTTCCAGATAAACAATACTGTCAGGACACCAAGCTAAAGCATTATACATATAGCGCAAAGCACAGTTTCAGTGTTGTGTCAGAATGATAAAAACAGTACATCTTTCTTTCACAGAGGCTGCATTCCTTGTCTGTGCATGAATGCACAAATGCATGTGTAGGACACTGTCTTGTTACCTTGCACGAACGCTGGATTCTTGCGATATCAGGAGATCACGCGTGAAACGCGGGATCACTTAATACACAAAATTGATCTTGCCAGGATTCAGTAATGCATTTGTCTGAACTAGCAGCTAACAAACCATTCAGTGTCTGGAGAGGAGCTCCTGGCAGCTATGGGCAGTGTTTTAGTCAAGATCAACTAGACCAAAACCAAGTCATCACCAAGACCAGAGTGTATCAAGACCGAGACAAGACCAAGACTTTGAGGGGTTGAGACTGAGACAAGACCAAGACCAGACCAAACAACTGAAATATACAGTATATACCCAATAATTATGTATGGCTAATATTCACAAAATCCCTTTGTGTGAAGAGTGAAGAGATTTCCAGAGAGTTTCGGTACAGAGGCAGATTGATAACTTTAACTATCCCTTACACTTACCTTTCTTCATGCTTCCTTATTTAGTGCAGATTAAAATGTTAGGTGGTCCCAGCTGTGGCAGTTAATGCTATATTGCAGAATTTTCACACTGCTGTGTTTTCTTGTAGATGTTGTTATACAAATAAACTCTTCAAAAAATATAATAAAACAAATGTTGTTACCGACTATTTGGCTGACATATCCAAGACAGCCAGTGCTTCTTCTCCTGTCACCTGCATTTACTTTGGGAGGGCGTGTGAAGGGGCAGGGAACAGGGGTCAGCAGTAACACATTTCAAACTAGAAACGAGTCAAGACGTTTGTTGCATTTAGAGTAAGAAGTTTTACATCCAATCACTGTAATGATGTTAACACATGAATAGATGATACACAGGCATTTTCGTGATATCACTGAAGTTGTGGTCTTGACAGGTTTTGAAATAAAAGCTTGAGTCCTCTTCATCTGAGACTGAGACTGAGTAAAAATGTGTTAAATTCTGAGACGAGACCTTCAAAATCTGAGTACTACACTTTTTTTAGGTTTAGGTGCAGTGTAATGTCTGCGACTGTCTGGCGGACGTGATAGACACATGGGTAATCCAATCGCCTGGCCGTTTTTTTTTTAAAAGTGTTCATATTATTCTCATTTTCAGGTTCATAATTGTATTGTGGATGTACCACAATCAGGTGCATATCTGATCTGAATCAGAAATTCACAACAAAAGAAAATACTACACTATATAGTTAAACATGGATAATAGTACAGTATGTGGTGTATTTTGACTATAACATGTTAAAAACAGTAACAGTATAAGTAGACTAAGCCTGATAACTATTTAAAAAGTTGGGGTGTGAATGTCTGCAGCCGGGTGTGTTAAAACTCTCACTGTGTGCGGGGTGAAGGCTGTGATTCGGGACAACTGCTTTGATTTCAGGATTTCATGAAACCACACTGACCACAATAGTTTTACATGGTGTAATTAAAAAAGAAAAACACACCATATTTTTGTTGTACTTTGCACATTGCTGCAGCTCCTCTTTTCACCCTGTGTGTTGAGCACTCTGTTTTAGTTACAGAGTGAGGCATCTCACTTCTGTTCCATCTCTGTTGGGAGTCGCACATGTGCAGTAGCTAAATAAGGACCACCAGCCAAAAAGAATAATATTAGCACTTTAAGTGCCTGTCCTTTTCGAAACAGTTTCTAATGGCGGCTTCTCCCATGGTTTTGTGTTAAAAACAAAATGTAAACTGTGTGTAATTGGAAAATAAACAGAAAGGACTGCACAAGCCACAAACTCTATTCCAGTGGCTGGGTTAAATCAGTTGGTAGAGCAGGCGCACATATATAGAGGTTTACTCCTAAACGCAGCGGCCATGGGTTTGACTCCAAACTGGGGCCCTTTGCTGCATGTCATTCCCCTTTTCATGCCTTCATCTGTCCTGAAGGCCTGAAATACCCCAAAAAATTATCTTTAAAAAAGAATAAAACACTATTCCAGCAAATTGATAGCAGACGGCGACAGTTGATTGTAGGGGCAGGAGGGGGGAGGCAGCTTGTAAATCTGGGGCTGGAGCTTCTTGGCAGATGAGTTTAACTATCAACAATCTTTGTGCAGCATTGCTTACTGCACCTTTAAACAGTACTAGACTTTCTCTTTCCAGTGTGATGGAACACTGAACAAAAAAGTACACAAAGTTCACACACCCAGACAGCTGAAAATGTTTGACAAAACTCTCTTTATCACAACTATTTTAAATTAGGCTATATTCAAAATATTTGCTATTCATCTTTTAAGAAACGTCAAAATATGTTCAGGTACAGGAAGAAAAATATTGCAGAATCCTGTCATGGACTTTCTATAGTTTGACTTCATGAAAAGATTTGGGTGAGGGGGAGATACTTTCATATTCAACTGATTTACTTTCCCCACGGCGGTATGCACTTTTATGCACAGTGGGGCTCTTTTAGCGTGAGCTTGATCCATGATTGAGGGCTGACTTCACTGAACTGTGTGTCAGTGCTAAAGGTGTTGCACAAGCACTTTCTTTATCTAATTTTATCACATATGTTTTCACACTTGTGCGGGTATATAACCCTACTTGAGCTTGAAAGGTAAGCCATGTGAACACGGGACTAATGGGTCAATTGATTTGAAATAGATGTGGTGATCATCAGTGATTTTACTCTCATTTGAATCCACCAATAAATGAATTTAAAAAGTCAAAATTCTGGTGCCCAGATGGCTCATTTGGTAGAGCGGGTGGCCAGATGTAGAGGTTTACTCCTTGACGCAGCGGGACCAGGTTTGACTCCGAACCGGAACCCGTTGCTGCATGTCATTCCCCCTCTCCCTCTCCCCTGTCATATCTTCAGTTGTTATGTTAAAATAATTAATAAATGAATGCTCATTTCTTTAAATTTCTTATGCTGCACTGTAACTTGTATTTTTGTGTTTTATGTGCCCTAATTTTTCTTTTTTGGTTTTAAACTGTCTATTCATGTGTTTTTATTGGTTTTTAATGCTTATGATTTTACTGTTTGTACTTGGTTTTTATCTTTTTTTACTGATTTTGTGTAAAGAAACTTTGAATTGCCCTGTTCTGAATGTGCTATACAAATAAGCTGCCTTGCCTTCCCTTTGCCTTGCCAAAAATGTTCTAAAAAAAACCTTTAAAAAATTCAATTTCCCTCACAGATTTGCTTATTACCTTCCCTTTTTAAACTTTTTTTTGTATACTTTTTTATGGTAAAAAGATATTTTCCACAACATAGCACTGTCTCTATATGCTGTGATAATATTAGTAATTTAGCTATACTTTATGTATGGCATGCAATTACTTCAATTGACTTGATTTTGAAAAGCAGTTTCCTGTGTGTTCGTGACTTGGTTTGGAATTGTGTGTTTGTTTTGACAGTTTAACAACAAACAAAAAAAAAAAAAATAACGTGAATGAATTAGTCAACTTGTTGGCAGATCTTATTTTGTTATTTTTGGACAGAACCAAGCCAACTGTTTTCCACCTGTTTTCCACTTTTTAAGCTAAGCTACCAAACCTGGGGGGGCATCATATTTACTGTACAGATATGTGAGAGTGATCAACCTTCACATATACTCTCTGCCAGACTCCAGATTCCCAAAGCCATAAGTTAAATATTTCTGAAAATGTCAAACTGACAACCACAAACCACACACAACACACCCACACACACAAACTAACATACTTTCAAATGACTGACTTGAGGTTTGCCCCCCCGTTGTGGCTACCATTTACCAACACACCACAAACCCCCCACACACACCACACACACCACACACACACACACACCACAAAACACACACACACCACACCACACACACACATACACACACACCCACACCCACACACACACACCACACACACACACACCCACACACAGAGTAAAAAAAGCCTGTTTTTTATAAAGTAAAGAGTTTATTATCAGCCTCTCTCTTTTCTGGTTTTTGAAGTTTCCATCACTTGGGGGGATCTAACATGTGGACTTCTACAGTGGTAAAGATGAGGTGGATGAATAAATCCACTGGTTTATCACTCTCAGCATGTGGTCCTGTTTATAGGCAGCCTGTGAAGGAATTTAAATTGACTCCGCTCTAGGTTTCTATTGTCAGACCCGAAGAGTTTCGGTACCTTTCCTTTCCCTCCTGCATACTCTCAGACTACGTTTTCTTAGTTTCCCCTCTGCTATTCTCCCTTCCTCTCTGATCAAAAAAGGGTGTTAAAATATTCGACTTGAAAAATATAAAGTGGTGTGCACTCATTTTGGCCAGGGAACAGCCTAAAATGCGTTCATGCCAACGATTATGGCATTTGAAAGATAACTTTCATAAGACCCTCATGATTTTGACAAGGATTTGAAGTGGATTTCTACTGCGTACTGACTTTTTGCATATTGACAGTCACACATGGCTTCTTTCTTTGTTTAGGTTGCAGTTTTGGTTGTTCATTGCCTAAACAATACATCAATTGTCTTCTAATGACCATTCCTGAAAGCTAAAAAACAGCTTAAATACACGAAAAAGCTCTGAAGAAATTAGATGAATTGCCGAGTCAGGTGATCATTTTTGCTATGAGCAACACCTTCAAACAACACAAGTGTTTATAAGTCATTTGATCAATTATGGCAAAGTATTGTTTAGAGCACCCTAAAGGATTGACTGTTTATAATGACAGAGGGATACAATCTTATCTCATTTTTTGTGTTATCTCTTCTCTCCATTCCTCTGCTGACCAGAGGACGTTAAGGAGACTGTTAAAATTCTCACCATGGTGAAGTTTCAAGGTGGCCCGATGGTCAGATGAAGGTTAGTGGCTGTCACATTATTCACTGAAGATACACAGAGAAAGGAGAGGGATAGATGGATGGACATTCAAGGTAACGACACTGCATCCCAGACAATAGGATAGAAAACAGAATCGTTCCCAACAATCTTTCAAGGGCATTGCAAAATCCTGAATTCACTAATGTATCACAACCTTGGTGGATTTTAATGTAAAGAGTAAATCACAAGGATGGAACAGAACATGGGAAAAGGGACAGAAATGGGAAAAGACTGAAATGATATGCTCAGGCAAACGACGTCATGAGTAAGTGACAAAGATGACTTGGGTCCTAATAGGGAACTATACTATATGGCCTGCTTCACATTAAGAATGTAGCCCTGAATATCTATTAATCTGCACGATAGACTCCACAAGTCAAATATTTATTAGCACTGATTAGGAAATTCATATTTTAGATATGACTGTGTCTCATTCCTCTCAGCTCATAAATATTCACATCATTTCAGATGATAACCTCAGAAGATTTCAGACTAGACGGCATCTCTGTCAAAGATCCTGCTGTCCAGACGTGTAACATATCTTAAAAAGTTTCTTTGAACTTTATCTCATTGAGCGCTGAAGATTTGGTGGATGATTTTGTCAGACACTTCTTTCCATTTGAGTCAAACTACAATCTTGGTGGGTTTAGGTCTGTGGTTGTTCAATGCTTGATAAATGTCTGTGTATATTTATGTGTGTGTGTGTGTGTTTGTGTGTGTGTGTGTAGTCAAATTTGAGCAGTGCCGATGAGTACTGGGTTCTCAGGGAGCGATTAAATCTTTCAGGAGCAGAATGAAAAGAGAGCCGAGATAGAGAGGATTTTGTTTGCCAAATTAGCCTGAGATCTGATTGGATTGACTGAACTGTGGTCACATTGTGTGTGTGTGTTTGTGTGTGTGTCTGTGTGTGTGTGTGTGTGTGTGTGTGTGTGTGTGTGTGTATGTGTATGTGCAAATGTGTGAATGATTGTGTAATTATGTGTGTGCACTCACTGGTGGAGTAGTGTCTTCACAAGTTGGAGTATATGGGTCATGGGAACCTGCTCTCTCAGGGTCTCCACACACACACGCACACACACACACACACACACACACACACACCACACACACACACACCAGAGGTTCTTGTGTGACTTGGTTCTTCTCGCGGTAGCTCTGTCTCCCGGTATCAACACTCCCCTATGAGCAGATTAGCACCACTTGTTTTTGCCAACTACCATACATGCCTTAACCTGTGTCCAAGACCCTGAGGGCCACTGGCCCCACACTTGAGCTACATAGGTGTCTATAACGCATGTCTTTCCGTATTGGTGTCCCATTCAATCAGGAGAGACATGTTTGCAGATATGCAAATTAGGTTTATTGTACAGCTCAATAAAATGTACAAAGTCTTTCGCGATTAGACTCCATCACTATACGAATATTTCATATATCTAAATAGGGGTAGAGAACCATCAGACCCCCCGATGGAATCCAGACACCGGTGATGGCGACAAAGGAGCCCAAAGACCAGACAGAAGGAAGGTGCGGACCGGTCAGCTGGAGAAGATAACTGGAGGTGGAAGGGGAGGTGGAAGGTTGCACTCTTTGCCTGCAACAACAGCTGAATAGCAAAGGGAGAAACACATTTTTTTAAAGCAGGGTTGAGACTGTGATTGGTACTTGCAATTTGCGCATGATTCTGATTGGTTAAGCAGGAAGGAACGCCTCCACCAGCTGATTCCATTTAGGAAGAGAGCATTTATTAAATTAGATCTTCCTGAAAGAATTTACGCTGAGCTATACTTATATCAGGAGAGACCAGTTGCATATATGCAACAGTTGTACACAGCAAAAAAGTACATTTATTAGGATAACAGCTGAATTGATTTAGGAGTGCACCGATTAAAAAGTTAGGTCTTCCTGAAAGAATTTACGCTGTGCTACATTAGGTGGCAGAGTTATGCTACCACATATCAAAACAATCTATAAACATGATTACGCAGTCTGAATAGGAAATACACAACAGACGGAAGAAAGCAAATCAATTAAAACAAAAGTCACATTTTAATCTTTTATTGCTGTATTTTTTTTGATAAAATGATTTTGTATTTTGAAGACTGGGCTCTCACCTCCCTTTGCTCAGTGTATACAAATGGGTAAAATGTTCGAATATGACATCAAAATGATTATCCTTCTTAAATCAGCCAACATTATGATGCATTACCTTAATTAAGCACATTTTAGGGGGTCTGATGATTTGCAATCCATTAAGGAAAAATGCAATTGCCCGTGTTTATTTGGGGAATTTCTGGGGAAAAATGGAGGCAGAGAGAGCGAGAGTGAGAGAGAAGGGGGAGGTGGGAGGGGAATGGAAGAAGAACGGAAAGACAAGAACACACACGCACACACACACACATACTCAATCAACACTCAGCTGCAGTGGTTGTTCGTCCTTTAGTATGCAAAAGTGTTTTTCTGTATAATTAATAAAGCTTGACAAGGCAAAGTTTGAGGGGGTTGGATTTATTTTTGTACGTTCACCCCTGGGTTTGTATCATGAATTGTGATAAACATAAAAAATAAAAAATAAAATTGCGTATTTGTGTGGATGCACGTGTGTAGGTACATTAGGCGTACGTAATGGGGACTGAGCAGCACACTTTAAGGCTTACTTTTGTGTAATAAAATGAATCACTTCATTGATGCCTTAACAAAGAAGTACAAGCAGTATAGATAAGAAAACTGATTTGCAAATAAAAAGGTCCCATTGAGAACATCACCTAGCTGCCCTTTGGACTCCCTTTCTGCTTTTGCACACACAGAGAGTAAGTGTATGACCTGTAATGAGCTAATCCGTGTGCAGCCGTGGTCAGGCCTGCTAAGGTAGACTGTGTTCTCTCAGGCTGAACCATCACTTTGCTGTCGCCTATGCAGCATTTAATGACTTTCTGCTCCGGGGATAACTTGGGCCGGAGAGATTACATATAAAAAAGACTGAAGGAGAGAAGAGGACAGAGAAATACAAAGAAAGCAAGTATCTTTGAGAGAGAAGAGAGAGAAGAGAGAGTAAGAGAGAGAGAGAGAGAAGAGAGAGAGAGAAGAGAGAGAGAGAGAGAGAGAGAGGAAAGAGAGAGAGAGAGAGAGAGAGAAAGTGGTGGGGGATGAGCAGTGAAGCATGCCAGGTTCTCTAAGGTGGTGTAAATTGGTTCAGACTGGTGTTGATCTTGATTACTGATTGGTCCTGGTCCTGTTCTGCCCTGCACTATCCAGCCGACAGTAAACTGAACATCTGGGCTAAACTTAATCATGTCAGCAAATCAATATTTTGCTCTGGTGAGTTTTCAAGAGCCCGACAGGGGCGGTCTGAGCCTCCAGTAGCACTGGTTCATAAACTTTTGCCAAGAATTTCACAGAACCGTCCCAATGAGCATTGTTGATTGTACACACCATTGTCTACTATTTAACATTCAAAAAGATCAGGCATCAGTGTTTCTTGGTAGAACACTAATTAATACTATGGTTCAAAGTGCTAACAGTCGTGGCATTAAGGGAATGACTTCAGGGTTACTTTTGTATGGATTCAACAAACAAGATACAATGTGTTAATTAGTGAGCTGTAGAGATGCCAGTAGGCATTTTTTTAACCTTGTTTCCTGTTTTTAATGCTAACCTAAGCTGACTGCTATATTCATATTTAATGGACACAAATGAGAGTGTTATCGATCTTCTCATCTAACCAGGCCGTTCCAGAACAAAATTACTTAGGGTCCATCCAGAATTAGTGGGGGTGCACTTGTAGCTACAGTGAGGGCAACAGCAGTGAAAAACAGTGCAGCTGTTTCAGTTACCCAGTGTGGCCCCTGACGTACAGATTGTGTTTGAGAAACTTGTAGTGAGTGATTACATCATGTTGTTCTTTTTCAGTTCAACAGTTTGCTGTATTTGCTGTTTGCTCAAAAGCATCATACTCTATGTCTTACAATTGCATTCCAGGACATATCCAGTGTTGTTTGTCCCATAGAAAGAGCTCTATTTCGGTCTTTGGACCAAAATAAAATCTGTTTTACTACTATGAGTCCATTTAGCTTGACAGATGTCAAACATAGCTATTGAACTTTTTCAGATACATTACACATTTTGCAATATCCATCTAAGATCACATTTTAACTCACTAAGACCACTACTTTGTCATTACAACACAGTTTTGAAGCATTCCTTCTGTCTTTTATACTTCTAAGTATGAGTATTGTTGGTGTGTGGAAGGATTACTTTTTGGAGAAGGTTGCTTTCCAGCTGGAGGTGAGTCAGAGAAGAAGAAGCAAACAGCAGTAGAACAGATATCGCTAGAAGAAAACTACAAAAGAATTTCTTGTTTCCCCCCCGCTGCAAACATTTGTATATAAACCTTCTAAAATTTGATCTGCTACAACAAAGCAGGAGCGGGACTGGCCCGGCAAGGACGCCAATGGAACAGAGCCAAATGGCCTCCGTATTGTTGTGATTGGTTGATTCCTTTATTCCTGGTGCAAAAGCTCAGAAAAATTGACCCGAAAAAAAAGAGTGTGTCTTATTGTAATGTGGAAATATGGATACACTGCACTGTTGGACGGATGTGGAGGACTCGGGGCAAAGCAGAAGATGCCAAACCAACCTTAATGAATCTTTGCTAACAATACAAATGCCAGCTGCTCTTATCGTATACTGTTGGTTTTTCTAAGGTTTTCAAAGTTCAATCCTCACAAAAAAATCTGATGTTTTAAAGTGGCACTGCAGTGTAGCATTGTGTCAATTCAGAGCTCAAAACCCTCGCTGATGCATATGTATCACCTTACCTGAATATAGATTTCCTCCAACCAACGGCACTGTGATTTCAATATCAGATGGCTCAGTCTAATAACAATACCTCTATTATGCAAACAGATGTTCCTTACAAAAATGGATCCAGATACAGGCAGCACTGTAGACCTAATGCTTATCAAATAAATGAAATAAAGGGTCCTTGTTGCCTCGTCCTCCCTTAGCTCCTTTCTCCTCTTGGGCCAATTACAGGCCGGGTGGAATTTGTTCTGTCTCTGTGCATTTCTCTTCCTGTGACCCCTGGGCTCATTCTCATGCTAAACTACTTTTCATTTGCTAACGTTGTGGCACTGCTTCAGTCGGCCCATCTGAATATGTATGGAGGCTGCGAGGAGAGAACAGGTTTTATGTAGATGCACATCCATTGCAGTTGCTTTTGCTCCCGTAGTCCGCTCCATTACTGATGACCCTGCACTCAGTAGACGACTGAGAGTGTTTGAGTTTGTATCTTGTTGTGTGTGTGCGAGTGTCTATCTGCACGAGTACCTGTGTGTCTACAGTAACCCCTCATTTAGTCACCCCTCATTTGGTCATTACATCCCCTAATGCAGAGAATGCGTGGCTCTACTCATAATAGGACTTCTCTGATATGCAAAACGAGCCATCCAGTGCACCTGGCATCTAGATAGACATTTCTCATCAGCAACAGTCTCCTCAACCTAATTTGCTTCCTGTTCAAATGTAATAGGAAACCACTCATACAGGAAAATGGTTTGTTTTGTCTGCCTTGATAATAATGTGTGAAGGTGCTTCTGCTGAATGTGTCTGTGTGTAGTTGTTGTTGGACAAAGGCTTTGTTCAGGTGCAGACAACGGGACATTGGAAAATAGGAAACAGGCTAGAGATGGGGATAATGGTGTTGCTACAGGTGTATCAAATTTTGCACATGTAGACATTGGTATAACCATTTCTCTTTTCTCTGCAGCAGGTTATGAACAAATCAGTGTTACAATTATGTAAGCCAAGTTACACAAGAGGATGTTGATGACAGCCCATTGCTTCTGTAAATGTATTAACTGTGCTAAATCATTTCCAATACAAGCAATTGTTAATCATACAGCGACGTTTATATTAGCCACCATGTCTTTAAGTGTGTGCGTTTGCTTGTGTGTGATGTGTATGTGTGTGTGTGTGTGTGTGTATGTATGATGTGTGTGTGATGTGTGTTTGTGTGTGTATGTGGGATGTGTGTGTGTGTGTGTGTGTGTGTGTGATGTGTGTGTGTGTGTGTGTGTGTGTGTGTGCTTACGTGTGTGTGTGGGCAGAAGATAGAACAGAAGGTGTGAAAAGCGGATGTGACCACAGGCTGCAGATAAGAAAGTCAAGCCTGTCTATCCACACCTTTTGTTTTCTCCCTTCTCCTCTCCTAGACTAAATCTAAATAAGATCAGCTGGGTGTTTAAAGTTTTGGCAGCGGCCAGGTCCTTGTTTCTCCTCCTAATCAATTAATTAGAGTTCTATGATGTTAAGTTGCACCACAGGGGGTGGAGCAGGGTGGATTTATAAAAGAGGACTCAGATGAAAATAAATTGAAGTGAAGAAAGTCAACATCACGCGAAATACCTCAAAGAGAAATGTCATTTTAAAATTCAAATCCCTTCAAGGTTTGTTTATGTTTAACATTAGGTACATCATAAGCTTGGGTCTAAGTTTAGATTGTCTCCATTTACTGATGATAAGTAAGTTTATAACACTGCAAGAATACTTTTTCAATGAGTCTGTAATGCGCTATATGTTCATGGTAGCTCTGCAGTATGTGTGTCAAATTGCAAAGGAGGAACAAACCCTGCATACCTATCTAAAAAAAGGTTGGGAAGGGACACATCACCATGACAACACAGGGAGGAGTAGGATGTACGCCATTAAAAAGATGGAAGCAATGTTGTGCATCCCTGTATCTCGTCTGCAATGCGGTCACAAAAACTTGTGTAGTGTATGGATGAAATAAAGTGTGTTCACACAAATGCACATACACAACTGCATGACACATGCACTTATTCTTCCTCCAACACACACCCATCAAGCACACATTTCTGCTAATCCATTTTTTCAGCCCTTGCCTAATTTGCCACAGCAATGACAAACTGAAGCAGTTTCCTCCACATCTTTTTATTTCAGTTCAATGAATTCTTAAACAATTCAACTTGAACTTTTCTGCCACTGTACTTGCTGCTCATTTACATAATCTTGGTTCAACCCAATATGTCTTTACGTCAGTAGAGTTGAGGTGACCTTTGAAGAAATGAACAAGTTGCACATTCATCACGTTTTACCCAAAAAATCTTTAGTGTTTGTGAGGGGGGTTTGCAGACATCCCCAAAATCATCAACTGCTTTGTAGCCATTAAAACTATTTATCATTTTGACAACAACAAGAGTAAAGCAAAGGGTAGGCAAATTGAGATTTAACATCTAGTGACATCTAGTGGTCATTTTGAAAAGTTTAAGGCTTTGGCATTGAGTAAGTTGATGCAACCTTTGCTAATTTCTCAGTTTAACAATTTTGCTCCAAAAGGGTGTGCAAGACTTTCTCTCCACTATCTCAGCTTTGTTTCTATCTTGTGTTGTTTTTCTCTGGCAAGTTAGCAAGCAAGTGTCTTGTTTCTCTACACCTTTCTCTCTTGTGTTTATTTCATCACACACACACACACACACACACACACACACACACACACACACACACACACACACACACACACACACAGACACACAGTCGTGTCTGCCTATCTTTGTGGGGACCAGTCATTGACATAATGCATTTCCTAGCCCCTTACCCTAACCTTAACCATCAAACCTAAATGCCTAACCCTCACCCTCACCCTAAACCTAACCATAACCTAACTCTAACCCTACTCCTAAAACCAAGTCTTAGTCCTCAAAAAGCCCTTTAACGGTATGGGGACCAGCATTTTGGTCCCCACAAAGCACTCAGGTCCCCATAAGTATACTGTTTTCACAATTTTTGGTCCCCACAAATGTAGCTATACCTAGACCACACACACACACACACACACACACACACATGCTTGCACGCACGCTCATACACACATGCACACACACACACACAAATATAACAAAAACACGTTTCTGTCTTTTGTGCACTCCTGTCATCGAATATCTAGTCTAAGTAACGACAGGACACACTGTGACAAAGGGGTGGACAAGAAGACATAAACTCCAGGAGAGGAGGGATGGTGGGATGGAGGGACAAGATGGATGGAGGGATAAAAAGGCAGACAGATACAGAGCTTTTCAGGCCTCGGCAAAGCATGGTTCCACTGTCATCAAAACCACAGCACGTCCTGCCGGACGGCAGGGCAGACATCATCCTTACTATGTGGTGACAGGGCAGACAAGATGTTAAATACACATTAGGAGGTACGTCACAATCCCTACAGGGAACAGACATACAGACGGAATAGAAGAAGATAGAAAGAGATGACAGATCGGTATATCAATGCCTTGCCCTCAGAGGTCTTATGAATCCCTGCAGACAACGCTCACTCTCTCAGTCCCTCCCATCAGTTTAATACTAGAAGTATAGAGAGTTAACAGTTTTGGTGCTTAAATAACTTTGTGATGACAGTGTGAACCCAGGTCAGACAAAAAAGATAGTACCTGGGAAACGGTGGGTCCGAGGTGAAGAGATGGGATCATACAGCACAGCACCTTCTGTGTAGAGGATCACACAGCTGACTGTGTGAGCAGTGCACTGTGGGTCTGCTGTCAGCAGAGTGGCTCACTGACAAACGAGGGGAAGGAGGGTTAAAAGAGACAAGTTAAAAGTTGTGGTTCTCCTGGGTTTTCTTTGAAGACCAGAGCCCAGGAGATGATCTGAGCCCTGAAGCTGCAACCACCCCTCCCACCCCCCGCCCCCCATTTCCAACCTGGGCACAGAAGAAACAGGAATGGAGATAGAATGGGAATTTGCTCCTTCTCTGTTTTTGGAACCTTGAGGCTGCAGAGAGGAATAACATGTCCAAAGCCACAATCCTTAGCTAAACAAAACAGCAGAAAAAGAAAATATAAACAATGAAAGAGTTAATTCATGATGCATTATCTACTCTACTGTATATGGTTGTCATGTATTTAGTACAGCATAATATTGTTAGTACGGTACTATTATTTGGTCACAGACAATAAGCTTGCATGTCTGGGCTTCATTTTTAAATTGAATTAAGCTGAGGGAAACAGGATAATCTTTTGTTTGTGTGTGTGTTGTCCACAGGGTGCTGAACTTTATGAGATATGACCCCTATTGAGATGCTGAGACACACTCCTTCACTCCGTTTATTTTTGTTTCTCTCTGCCCGCAATACTCTGGTCTGTAACCCTTCACTGATTTTGTCAAAGAGCTCATTAGAAAAGCCTATTCTTTTTCTTGACGTTAATTATATGTCCAATTAATTTAAGCCCCCTTTTCAGTTGAAACTGTGATATTTGTGTTTAATGCAACTCAGCCACAGCTTCATTTACTTATACATGTCAACCACTTAAGCTAAATATGCACTGTTTGAAGCATTTTATGGGCAATTGCCTCTTTGTTCAAGCATCACTGTATTTCCAAAAATGAGCTCTGTGGCAGCTTCCTTCACATTTCTACTATATATCTCGTACCAGATGAAGACAATTTCTTTATGTCACATCTATTAACACCAACTCTCATCCAGAGAAAACAGTGATTCATCTCTTCACAAATGTCAAAGAACTTGAGTTTGAGACCGGCTGCTTGCAAAAAACCTATATGATCCTATGCCAAACCCCCGTTATGAAGTTCGAACCCTGACATTATAATGGCGTCCCTGTCCCTGTTTTTAATTTCACACTCAATGGCTTCCATGTGGTAGAGCTTAATTGGGGCATCATCAGGGGAGTCTTTGAATCTGTATATCTGTGTGTGTGTGTGTGTGTGTGTGTGTGTGTGTGTGTGCATAGGTGTGTATGTGTGTCTGTGCACACTATATACAGAGTCCCACTGTTTTACTGTCAGAGAAGCTTTGCTAAGACACTTTTATGACTACCACAAAAAAAGTCTTTTTCAGTCCTTTACCCTTAGTGAGCACACTTGGCATGCTCTTAAAAAGATCAATGAGTTTCTATATCATTAACAGAAAACCTATGTACTAAAGTAAACATCTGGAAGTAAAAACAACAAAGAAGTATGACTTCAACTGTGGTTTGTGCACAGTTGTGAGTCTTGGGTCATCAAAAATAATGGGTAAATAGATATGACAAAAGATATTATAAATATTAGTCTCCTGGAAATTCCTTGGACCCAGTTATGGTGTTTCCTATTAACGTTTATGATAACACACTGAAGGCCTAGTGAATACATTCCAACTTGGTTGCTAAGAGATGCATATTTATTGTATATGTTCTTTCTAATTAGTCATATATATTTACCCATTATTTTTGATGACCTTGGACTCAAAATTGTGCACAAACCACAGCTGAAGTCATGCTGCTTTGTTGGATTCACTTCCAGATGTTTACTACATTATACAGGTTTTATGGTTGTTATACAGAAACTCATTGATGTCTGCAGTCCATCTCTTTAGAAGATCTTGGAGGAGGATAGCCAGAAGCGTCCAAAAAGCATGCAGTGTATTTGTCCAGGATTTGCCACTGACAATTTTGGCGATGCCACCAAATACCACTACAACCTTATTTCCATGCCAGAAACCTTTATCAAGTTTGTGATGCGGCCAAGGAATGACATCAGAGTGTGGCAGGATGGATGGTGACGCACTGGCGTCACTCCATTGGATGAGACACACAACGACGTATGTTGCAGGTCCAGTGTTGTGTGTGCATACTTCATGCCAAAACTCTTTAGTTAATTTTCAAGGTTGACAAGGGTCATTGTGAGCAAGGTATCAGGGTATGACAGTCAAGAAGTGACCGTTTGTGTGATAGACACACTGTTAATCAGTCTAGACTGTAGACTATTCTGCAGAAAAACACTCTACAAAGGAAGTGAACCATCTTCTACATTTCCAGAGGGAGAAGTCAATGGGAGCTGTAGTTGACTTCAGTGCTACTGAGTCTGTTTTCTTTGTCTCTTTTGTAATTGTTTATAAAGATAAAGTTGTCTTCAGCTTTTTTTCATCTCGGGATGAGAGTGGGTAAAATTCTTTGCATTTATTAAGAGTATTTCAAAAGGTTAGGTTTGGACAGCAAAACACACAACCATTTTCAGAAAACCAAGTAGAATATGTGGACTTTATTGAGTTTTCGTTTGATAAAATATCTATTTTACAGTATCTATTTTACAGTGGTGCATGCTATGAGATTGACTGCTTGACCTGACAGGTTCAACCCAGCTCACACACATCAAACACATCAATCTGAAGCTCTATCACTAGCAGCACATCAAAAGGTCTCAGTATTTTCTGGCTCCATCTGTCCTTTCATTCCTTCCAGTTACTCCCGAGGCCCAGAGGGACTGTGCCAACTCTTTGCGATAGGCAGTCAACAGAACATTTCCTTTTAAAGGTACAAATAATAATACAATTCACTGGTCTAAAGAGGACAGTGAGTCCATGAAAATCGGTTTACAACATTGACATTCATTGAAAGAATCTACAAAACTGTTGCTGTTAAAGGCAGCAGGACTGCAGCTTAGGGAGCTTTGTCAACAGCCCAAGGGCAGCCCTAACAAAATGGAGATCTGTAATCCTTGGCATTTCCAGCTTGGGGCCCCCAAATCGTTCATGCGCTCTTCCTCAACAGAACCTCTGTAAGCACCAACCATCACTTTGTTCACCTTTGTTCTGTACATCCAATGATGGCATATTAAAGAGCTTCAGCCGATGGCTACTCTGTAAATCTCACAGTATCTTCCAGTTTTAATGTTATACAGGATCATACAGTAAATGGCAATGCATTCTGGGAAAAAATAATACTATTACAGCCCTATCTGCGAATGTTACAGATTACTGGTATTTAATTGTATCATATTTTATCGGTTTATAATATTTTAATCGTTTTTAACCGCTCTTTAATGTTTCATGTAAAGCACTTTGAAATGCCCTGTTGCTGAAATCTGCTACACAAGTAAAGCTGCCTTGCCTAATGTTAATACCAATGCATCTTGGGAAAATAAAGGAAAAGGCGGAGATTACACTGCAGCCAGTAAATTACTGTAAATTCAAATAATATGGTAAGAAACTTTATGTCTGTTTACAGTAAAATACCTTTACTGTGTGCTTAGTGTAAATGAACAGTAGTTCACTGGTGAAGACGGTTTTACAGTTTTACGGTTTTACAGTGTATGTTTACAGCTTTTAACAGTGATCAGAATCGTGATGATTGTGTTATCATAACCAATGTTAGCTAAGCTAACCAGATATTGTATGCAGACAATTAAATTAAATTCAGTTTTATGTGTAGTGCAAATCATTACCTTATCTCAGGACACTGAACAGATCTAGACCACACTCTACGAAGACGCTGACCATAATGATGGCCAGGGGGTTCAAAAGGTTTATTCTACAGCTATTGGTTATTATATAGCAAACAGCTGTTTTTGATGTCCTTTAAGCTTCGACAAATAGAACAGTGCAAATGTGCAGCGAGCAAGGACAAACTGTGCTGCAGTTGCAAAAGTGGAGTAAAAAATGTGTTCCAGAGGATGGAGTTGCAGCTGGTTTTGCTGAAACTCAATTCCACATCTTAATTAAATAAAAGCTTAAATATTCTCCCTCACTGGTGAATCTAGCATTTAAATGCATGTTGCGAGGCCACACTTCACAAATACTAATAGCATGTACATATTGTTTAATCCACATAAAATTGGAAGTGTATCATCAATCAATCAGGAAGTTACTGAAGCAGGTCAAGAAATAGCACTGCACATAGCTCCCCTCTAATACCACAACTTGTTTAGATTAGATTAGATTAGATTCAACTTTATTGTCATTACACATGTACAGGTACAAGGCAACGAAATGCAGTTTGGGTCTAACCAGAAGTGCAAGTTGCTTTCACACTTAAACCTTTGCACAAATTGATCATACTGGGACCTATTTGAAGACATTTAAGGGTAACATTAAGGCTAGATCCATTTAGACAAGATGACTTTTAGGGCATGGATCCCATTGGTGTATAAAAAGGGTAAGTGTCTACATTTTATACGTCCACTGTATTCTGGACCGTTAAAGTGACAGCATGTTCTACACTTCCTAAAACCTGTACAAGAGCTGACGGTAATGGAGATGCTATGAAAACAATTTGCTGCATAACTTGGATTATATCGCACTAAAACATATGATATACATACATTTGGAATTCAGTAAAGAGGTATGATTAAAGGAGGATGTGTCACATACAGTGATATGGTACATTACCCATAGACACCACCTATACCCATTAGAAGGTCCTGACAAAAACGGCTTAGAGAGATTAACAGAAAAGCAGGCGGAGGGTTGGGGTACTTAAGAGCAAAGGTATAAACAGCAGGAGAGCATTTATAGACCTGCCCTGTTCTTTTTTTCCGCCAATGTGTCAGTGGAACAGGTGTGTTGTATCAAGCTGCATATGACTAAATATGAACACTATATATATAATATTTTCCAGAGCCATTCCCAAAAAAATGCGCTCATTTCCCTGCACGTGCATGAGAGCATGCCTGTGTTGTGTGTGTGTGCGCACATGAAAGCAGGAAGCTAATCAAATGAAATACATTCCATATTAATGTGATTTATTACTGCTGTGTAGCCAAAAATCTGATCTTGCAGATCATCAGCAGAGGGAATAAATCTATTTCAATTCTAACTAACGACACAAGCCACGGGCCCCAGGATGTGTTGTTTTCCTCTTTGCTGACAGCCTGTGCTCTTCTGTTCTGCCCTAAGGGATTGTGGGATTGAAGAAGGCTGCTCTAGTTTTACTGTGAATGATGAATGTGAACACAGTCTTTCGTTGAATATAATTCATAAGGGTGAGTAAGAAATCAAATCAAAAGATCAGGCATTAGATGACACAATCGTTGTGTCTTCATTAACATCCTAGCCTTGTTCAGACAGGAATCAAGTAGCCACATCTTCGATCTTTGAAATTTACAAAAAGTAACACATGTGAAACGGGAAGTCAAGAGTTGTCAAAGTAGTATGGAAAAGTAAAACTTGGAGAGCACACTCACAAACAAGACACTCAAAATATGAAAAACAATTCATCCCGGTTTCCTCTGTTCCACCGTCAGAGGGAGAAAAGGTTGTGAAGACGGGAGAATATCAGCACTCTAACTGTGTCTACCTGTCAGTCAGAACATTATCACTAATTACAGTGCCATGTTGTTACCTTGGAAACAAGGGGCCATGCTAACTGAACAAAATGCAGCAATGAGCCATCTCACAATGATAATCTCTGCAAGAAGTTTCACTGAAAAGCATTCTTCTGATAAAAGTATTTTTCCCTGTTACTGCATATCAGTCATAATGAGGTTTCCTGTGAGGCTAGGTCCACATTTTAGTAAAGCCAAAACTAAGCAAGTGGTTGCTGTGGCAACATAAATGCCTTATCCCATTGTCTTTGCATATTTGACAAAGGTCATATGTTATGTAGTGGCAGTTTTCCAAAGTCAGAATGTCAGAAAGTCAGAAATATGTTGGAAACAATGAATACTTAAACGCACACTCACACACATACACATGCAGGTGACCTCACGCCAGGCAACTCACGATTGATTACCAGCCTCGGGCTGTCCCTCTGCCTGAACTTCCTGGTTTTTAAGTCTCGCTTCCTGCGAGGATCACTGTTTTTTGTGATGTGATTAACTCACCAGATTGAGGTCATAATTTATGCTGGCCGGGGTCTTCAAACAGGTAGAGGTTAGATCAGAGACTATTTCCCAGGTGGTCTGGCTTAGAGGGTGAGGGGGCTGAAAGGTGGGGTTGAGTGGGCCAAAGGAAAGCCACTGGTTTTTGTTGGGGGTTCAGGTCTGGGCTGAGGCCAGAGACATGGTAGGTTGGCCTGGAGGGGACTATACCTTTTCTTGAAGGGGCAAAGGGTCAGTAAAAATGTAGAAACAATTTGACATCGATGGAAACACGCTTATTCGCTTTCTTACTGAGAGTTAGAAAAAAAAATCAATACCACTCTCTTATTCGAATGCTAAATATGAAGCTACAGCCAGGAGAAGGTTTATGTAGCTTAGAATAAAGGCTGGAAGCAGGGTGAAATGGCTTGCCTGGTTGTCAGCACCTTTGTATTTTCTTGCCATTAAAAAAACTAAAGTGTAAAAATTTCAACCTGAGTTGTACATTTTGATTAGTGAGCCAGTAGGCTAGCTGTTTTCCCCTGTTTCCTGTCCAGCTACCTGTCTCCTGGCTGTAGCTCATTGACTGCATATTATTAATATACAGTCTATGTTGTAGCTACATATTCACTATAGAGACGTGAGAGTAGTGTCGACTGAACTAATTCTCATTAAACAAGTATTTCCTAAACTGTCAAACTAGTCCTTTGAGCCAAATATGATAATCCTGATAGGTATACATATAAGGTTGCCTTACCCAATTACATTTTGTGTCTCATGTCTTGATATCCTGAGAATTGATGAGAATAGCTTTCTTCTACACAAAGAAACTTCCTGTGTTTCAGTCTACCCCCATATATAGCTTCCTCTTTTCTGTCTGTTCTGTCTCTTGAAACCCAATGCCCTCATATGACCCTCTTAGCTTGCTAATTGAGTTTCTTCTGTTTACAACCATGTGGTATTGGTTTCAGTTGCACTACTCCAATGTAATGAGCAATCCCATGTGAGAAAAAAATAAAACCCTTTAGATTTATAACAAGCTCTTTTTCAGTGATTCTTAGGAATGACCCCTGTGATTTGAAAGGTTAAAGATTCAGTACAAGCTAGCACAAACTGAGCTGATGGCCATTACTGCAAATGAAAAGCAGATAAAGGGTTTCATTTTCCAAAATTGATCACTGCTTTACCCCTCTTTCTCCTCTCCTTTTTTTCTCTTCTCTCTATTTATTGCCCATCTCTTTGGTTATGGGTGTCAAAGTCATGCAGCTGTAGTGCCCTAGACTCCCAAGTGAGGCTAACACACAACCAGTCTTCACTAATAGCAACGTATTCTTACATCAGAACTACAATATAATTACAAAACAAGTAACTTCTAAGGATTTGCCATGGCCTATAAATGACATGGATAAAAGTTTCAGTCTTATTCTATATCTCAAGTCACATATTGGCAGTGCTGAAGTTAACTGTTCAGGTTTATACACACCACATATTTTCTGTTCTTCCACACAGTACTCCATCTGTATTCATGCAATCAGCTGTTAGAGATTATTGTTGCACGACACAATTAGGTGTTACCTGCCTGGGACAGTGTTGAAGAGGGAGGTGCACTAACATGGAGCAATGGAGAGAATGGTGCCGGAGAGTGAAATTCCATCTTTAAAACACTGAGTTGCTACTTTTATTGGTCCCATATTCAGTCACACAGACACACACCAATACACACACACACATTAATACACACACACACACACACACACACACACACACACACACACACACACAAATGCAATGGTTACAAGTGTCTTCCTGTTTCAGCACCAACACCCTACAGGTTAATAAGCATCATGAAGGATGGAAACCCTGCCACTACTTCTAGCATATATTCCTGGTTTGTCCCTGTGCCACTTTCACTTCACAGTGAGTCATTGTACCAATCACTCCTAATTTCCTCTCCAGTGAAGGCTTGAGCAGTGTGGTAGCAGCCAGAGTGCAGTATCCAGCAGCCTCACACAGCACTCATTATGGGCTAATGGAGGTGAAGGTGTTTTTATGGCTCAGTCTGGCCCATTCAGCCAGTCAGGTGCTACACAAGACTCTCTCTGAGGGCCTTATTACAAATGTCCTTACATGATTACAGATACACACATATACCTGGAATTACTCATGTCTCCCACCTTGCTGAGGCCCTGGGGTTTTGCACCATTCCACCTAGAACTTTGTTATGGGCCTCCATCATGGGCCCCCTACCAAACAACGCTCTGAATGGCCGTACTTTTATTGAAACTCCTAACATCTGCAAATTGTTTGCAATTAGTCTAAATTGGTCAGTTAAATCTTAGGTTTATAGTGGAAGTAAGTGACTGAATCACCTCAGCATGGATTGTGACCATATTAGCACTGAAGGTAATGATGCTGAGGTCCCACAATAATCTGAATGTGTTGGTAATTGGGTGCTTAACTGCTTTTAATTGTTCTCAGTTGTTTGAAATACTGTAATAGAGTGATTTATGACTTCCAATAGGCCAGTCAGCACCAGACATCGACACAGAGTGTTCCCCAAAGTGAAGCAGTAGATTAAAAACACACCTGACGTAGTCTTATGGGATATGGAGGTCACACTCCACCGGCATGCACATTATCGTCAATACCATCCTCTGAGACCTAATGAAAATCATGTAAATGCAATCCATTGTTATAATGAATAGGTGCAGAAATACAAGCTCAATAATAACTGGCTGAATTGGGGCGTCAGTGGTGCGGTAAAGATTAGAAATAACAGCAAAAATTGATGCAGTATCAGTAATTTGATCATATAGTCTACTTTGGTATGTCTCTTCTAACTGGCAGTCTAGAAAAGAGGAACTTTGCTTCTTGATAATGTTCATTAAAATCACAGAGTTTTTGGTGTTTGTTGACAGGATTAAACAAGAGTGACAGCAGAGATAAAAAAGAGGGAAATTTCTTCACAAGACCAAAAGAAATATTTGGCATTCTGATGGCCTCTAAACTGGAACATTTACAGTACTTCGGTAAGGGTAGTGAGGTTATCATAGAATCCATCTCCCTTGCAATTTTTTCTTTTTCTCCTCTGTCGGCCCCTCTCGCTTGCTCTCCCCTTGCTCTTTATGCTTGACTGACCACAATTACAAGCTGAAGCCAGCACAGGATGCGGCAGTGATTTAAAATGATTCATTTAGGGAATGCGGAGAGCTGACATACTGAAACACAAACGCCCACTGTAGCCCAACATCCCACTCATTTACACTAAGAAAAACTACATGTAGAGTACTAATACTGTCAATATCCAGAGCAGGTTTTGATTGAGTACTCACGTCTATTCCAAAGAACCAAAATTTTGCCCTTCTAAGTCATGTTAACAATGAAGTAGAGCTGTTATTTTTCTCTCTCGGGTTGCCACACACATACGGCATTTGGTCACTGGAATCAGACTTACAGACACTGTTTACTCTGGCATGTCAAATCTTGAATCCATCTTAAAAAGCGACCTGTCTCACTGTTTGTGAATGTGGGACCACCTCAGGGGACAACCCCCCCTCCCTGAATAAGTGAACTGTGATGTTTGATAAGCCAGCAGAATGCTGCGGTAATTTCAACCAAGTTGGGCCACAGGCATTGCTATGTTTCTATCTGCAATGCCCTCTCTCCCTTTGAGCTTTCTCTATCTATCTATTTATCTATCCTACCTCCACTGTTTGATTGCCTGGAGGTGTAGATATGGATCACATGTCAACAATGTAGCAGTAAAAAAAAAGCTTATGGCAATGGAGAGAGTGAAGGTGAATAAGAGAAAGAATGAGCTAAGAAAAAAAAATCCACTGTCCTCATTAGCACACAACAATTAAGCCTTCTAACAGGAAGCTGAGTGCACATGCCTCCCCTTCCTTTCCTTGCTGTCAACATAGGACCCTCTCTGATGACAACACAAATAAAAACCTCTACAGGACCAGTGAATAACATCATGGCATGATGCCTAGTCACTGAGAGCTTCTCGTAGGCTTGTTTTTGTGTTGTCTATACACCTGGTTCCAATTGGTCTGATTCATGTTGCTATACATTACAAAAAGTACATACTTGTTTATTCTGTTTTATTCTACCTCACATAAGAAGTTGTGAAATAAATACAGTTTAAATTTATTGGCTATCATCTTTGTTACACACTTAGCAGTGAAAGATAATGAGATCAGCAACTGAAAACCTCCCTTGTTTGAACCATTACTGTAGATTTGGAATTTATTCTACACGTTGGGAACAGCTGATCAAGGGAGGAGAGGTCTCCCTGATAAAACAACACAACACAGCTGTTCTGTATCGCACATGCGCGCGCATAAACACACACACAAACACACACACTTGCAAACTACAAAGGGGAGGATGTTGTTAAATGTGTTTTGTTCAAAGACATGTAGAACATCTGAGGCCACATGTCAGACTCTTCCACTGAAGATCTAATTTACGCTCTATCCTCTGTCTTCGTCTTCTCCTAAGAAGTGCTATTGGCTTATCCGATGGGATCCACAGATGTTTATTTCACTAGAGAGGAATGTAAAGGCCTGTCAAGATCTCAGACTTCAGCTCAATGAATTAGTGTGGATACAATGGCAAACACAAAGGACAGTTTTACAGATTGTCTGGATTTGACTTGAAGGAAAGTACCTTTTTGAATGGTTGGATTGACAGTAGAGGCGGTGTTAAGGTTAATGGGTTGTCTTTTCTGTAGAATATGAGGCTCGATCTAACCTCCTCGTGATCCGTGAGTTTGATTTTCTGTTACACACGTTTCTGCAAATAATTTTTATTAGAATAACATTCATTTTTATAAGTCATGGCAAGATAACAGCAATCCATTTCCTAGGACGGACACTCCCTCCTTCATAATCGGTACTTTGCTCCTCTTTCCTGCACAGAAAAGATAAATGTTTAAGAGAAAGTAATGCTGATATTGGCAGTTTTTCACTTGTGAATATTTGGGAGTACCTGAGTGAGACCTTCATGGTTTCCCTTTGGTTATTTCCTGCACAGAATAATTTCAGAAACAGAAACAACATGCTTCTTTAATGTTCACAGAGGAATATCCTGTTTACCAGCTGGTATCCAGCTGTGCAGACCTGAGACTGCAAATAATCAGAAAAGAGAGATGCAACAAGAGAAATAAAGAAAATATTGTACAAATACTGTTTTTTTTTCCAACTATAAAATTACTTAGAGATCAAGGTTCATTGATGGCTTGGAACAGGAAGTTAACTTTTCATTTTACTCTTCTAGCAGGCCTATGGGTATGACATTTTTGTGCTTTTCCTTTTTTCTTTGATTCAGTAACATACCTCTTGTTGTCTTACACATTCTCAATCATTCTCTTCTCCCAGTTGCTGTACATCCCACCTGTTTCCACTTTCTGGTCACTTCACTCCTATTGTGAAGCACGTTGCTCTGTAAGCCACCAAGCTGTATGTTACTGGTGAAAATAAATAAATGTCTGCACGCTCGGACACTTGACAATCACTTACACACTTAGAATATAAATAAACAAAAAGGAGACTGAGAACAAAACTATTTTCTAAGCGTGTGTTCACTTTCTACCTCTGTGGGTGTATGTTTTTGCTACAGTTGCAGTCTAATGGGCCTACATGTTTGGTGTTTACCTTTGGCAGTATGGCTTGGTGAATTTTGAAATGTGTGTGTTGAAGTGTGCATTGAATGTGTGTACTTCTAAACACATTTAATTGGGCTGTGGGTTTATTGTTTAGATTGTGTCGCGGATGTTTGAAGCTGTGATTGTTTGTTTCCCTTTCAGTCTGGGAAAGGCAGTCTGTCGGTGTTTTGTGTGGGTCACTGTGTGTGTATTGGAGGAAGAGAGAACACTCCATTGAGTGGCTACATAGAAAATGCTCTGTTACTCCTAAGATGAACCAGTGAGTAAAAGTTCAAAACTATTGAGGTACAAGAAAGGTTTTAGGGGAAGTTAATTACGGCACGGTTCCTCAAACGGTACCTGTTTTTCCACAACGTGTTTTCATTCATGAATTGCAAGCATTAAATCGTCACCAACACGGTCATGCAGCACATCATTAGAAAGCTTAAAGTCTTGTGATTCCATCAAGCCCAAAGCATAAGGTGACTTACAGCGGTTATAATCACGTTATGAAGTTAAGAAACACTGCACCGTTTCTGTCTAAATCGAGCGTGCATCCCTACCTTTGTCCTCGTGTCTTTATCCACAGCGGTGAAAGATCGCCGTAAACGTAGTTTTCCTACTTCGTCAACATGCCAAGGTATTAGAATATCCAAGCCTTGTAATCCATAATGATCTGGTCCCCTCACAATCTTGTAGTTTCTAGCCAAGTTTCGACGTAGAGAAATCTAGATAGTGCATCATTTCTCCGTGTGCACGCTACATTCTCACTCCGCACACCATCGGAATTTGTGGCATCTGCAGTTTCCAATGAACTTTGTTCTCAGCCAATAGCATCAGTATTTCTCAAGATACTCCCAAGGTAAGCCAATGAAATCTCACAGTCCCCATTGGGCCCACGTGGGAAAAACTGACAGCATATCCCACCAGTTAGAGAAAGAGGTCATAAAACTGGCATCCCTGTGTAGCCAACAGGAAGACGAGTTGATTGATATTAAACATGGCCAGAAAAAACTATCCCTGTGATGACTCCAGCCCTTTCATTGCAAAAATAAGGCCGTCTCATGGCATTTCACCATTTCATCAAATTATGATTACTTATTCCTATAAATCTATGTATGTACTTCTTTTAGGCATGTGTGTGAGTGATGTGGATGTGTTTTTGTATTTCAGAAGTTTTGTATTTAGCACTTTTTGGGCTTTTTTAGAAATAAGAAATGAGACAAACGCACAGACATATCTGTAGAAATACATTCATATAAAATCCATTTTATAAGTCATTTTCTTCCGGATTGTTTCTGTTCTAAGTTGAGATATGTGGCTAGGGTACTATTTTAGTATGTAGCCCATGTAATATGCTTACAGTAGTGCTTTTTATTAATTTTTCAGATGATTTACTTGGACGGAAATAGAAATTCTGTGTTCTAACCTCTGTAGCTCTGTGTCAGTAAGGCCTAGTGTCACAATGCCACTAGAAACAACAAATTGAGTGTTAGCTTCACAATGAACTCAGGGTCATCACAGAGGGCCAAAGCATGTGGAAACTGCAGCATGTTTTAGGGGGTAAACATTTAGGCGAGAAAATCATATATTTTCAAGTGTATCTGAAGAGGTTAAAGATAATAAATAAGCAAAGAGTAGTATGATGTAGGATTATGATTAGGTCGTGCAGTTTATTGTTAAAGGAAGCAAATTATTTAACATGTACAGTATTGATGTAGCCAGTAGTATTTAAATCATTATGTTTGTGGTGACCTCTCTCACTAATGGTTCAGTCCAATCTGAGGGTATTTGGGGGAGTTTTGGTTGCTGTGGTTTGTCTCACTTCTGCACATGGTATTTCAATAAATGGCCACACAGGGGCCAAAAAGAGCGCTGGATGAGCCTTTTCATTTACATTATCCACCTTTAAAGGTCAACATGACAATTTCTTTAAAAGAAAATGTGGGCCTATTTTTGAGGCAAGGTATTTTTGCTTGCTGTTTCAACCAAAACCCATATTTTATGAAACAATGATAAAGTGATGAAATTATGTAGATCTATACTATGGCAAATATATGCATCAAATAAAGGTTTTAAAGTTAAAACTACAAAAACAGTCCTCTGAAATGTAGTGCTGCAGTCTCATAAAATGTAAATACACAAAAAGGAAGACAAGCGTTAGCTTCTTTCAAGCCAGAGTCACATTTGGTTAGCATTAAAACATATCCCTACAATGGATGAGAGAACAAGATTGAGAATGGTTGACTCGGTACACATTTATCATTAACCCCTAGGTTCATTTTGCGCCCAAATTGTCCTTTAGTTTTTCTGTTTTTACTTCTGCTGCTACATCTGTATGTTATGGTGAGAATCTAACAGTGCATTTAGTAGATTTTCATATAAGCAAAGAACATGAGCGGTTTACAGTGGAGCACCTCTGAATTGATGTTGTACCTCTTCATCTTACCAGTTCCACTTTGCAGAGAGGCAGTTGGAGTTGGACTATTGTAACTATTCATTACTAAGTGACACCCATAGTTTATGAAACTGACAGTCTTTATGTGATATACAGTTCTGTTGATGTCATCCCAACACAGCCATAATCTGGATATATGTTGACCGCTGTTTGAACGTTGGCCGCTTAGTTGTATTGTGTTCACTGTCATTCATCATTTTCACGGTACAATAAAGAGTTTTTTGGCTACCTATCCAAAAAACAGTTACGGAAAAGCTAAAGGTGAACTGTATGTAAGTGCATATGCCAACAAATCCTCATACCTAATCAACAGAATAGGTCTAGTCAATGACTGACCTTAAATTTAAGGAATAAAAATACTTAGGGTTAGTAAAACATCAGGGATTGGCTTAAAATAAGTCAAAGCAAAACTACTAAAATGAGGATGCAACGTGAAGTCACAGACATCTTTGCTAAGGTCCGTAAAACTCAGTAATTTTCTAAAAGTGACAGTTGACTCATGGTTTCACATGGACATGAGCCCCAGTCTCCTTAGTAAAAGGCCTGTGTTTGTTTTAGCCATATACGAGCCATCCAGCCCCCCCACCTTTCCTTCTCACGCAAAAGTTGGTGCTCTTATACTTTGTCACCTCGCTTCCTCATTTGGTCTGGCGATTATCAGCCACAACAGGTTACAGCCTAGCAAGAAACATAATTATGAGTAGTTACGACCTGCTTGCAAAATCAACCTATAGGCTACGGTTGTTTTCTGGGTGAGGAAATTCCGGTATATTTTAAGGTGGAGACAATGAGACGCTTAGGCCTACCACTTCATTTACCACTTCTATGCAAGTAAAACCAGTAAAGTACACACACACACACACACATATACTATATATATATATATATATATATATATATATACATTAACATATTTATAAAGACATTACGCTTTGTGTGTATCTGCTGCACTTCTGTATGTTAGAATTTTCTGGGCATTCTCAAAGTCATTCCTTGCTTGTTGACATGTCTAGTTAAGATCTAATTAAGGATCCTTATCCCTAATCATCGATAAGTAACAATCCTTGATAATTATCTGTGTTCCAGTTGTAGTCAGAGTACTACGAGCCCGGTGGCTCATGTAATCACTGTTAGTTAATCAGTGCAAGTCTATTGGCACTAAAGCTTGGAGGCTTGCATGTGTGTGAGTGTGTGTGGTGTGTGTGTGTGTGTGTGTGTGTGTGTGTGTGTGTGTGTGTGTGTGTGTGTGTGTGTCCCAAGTACAGCATAGTCTCTCTGGGTGACCAGGCCTGGCTGACTTCCCTCTTGCTGAAGATCTTCACGATAACTTTTAGAAATTACTCACAGATTGCACTGCATTCTGTACTCTCAACATCCACTGTATGTGTGGTTGTGCACAAGGCCTTCTCCCACATGAATATCACAAGTATGTAAAAGCATGTGTTTTCTTCTTCAAACAATTGAGGGCTGCGGACCTACTAATGTAACATTATTGCCCAAGTTTATAAGAATTTCCGCAGTCTCACCTCATTTCACAGAACATTAAACCCTGCTGGAGACTATATCATAATTTTCAATGTTTTGCCAACTGCCAAGTGCGATTAGACAGGTTATATGGACCAAACCCTGTGAAGTGATAAACTGGCCACTTACACATCCCAAACACATAATGTACTAGTGTAAGTGTTTCCAATTTGTTAAGAGTTAATCCCTTTGAATGGAGAAGATTTTGAATCCTTGTAAAGAAATCTCTGCACCCCTATGACTTCAGGGTTATTATCTTCCTCCTCCAATGCCCATGATCTTCTGTTGTTTACATTTTGGCAATGCCATCACAATTGTGCCTGAGAATAATCAGCCCAATCCAAGATGGTATATTCTTCTGAAAACCACTGAGCTCACATTTCTGCGGCTTTCCACCTCATTCAGAGTGAACGGTTGATCCTCCTTAATGGAGGATCAGCATTGTAGAAATGACTGGGGATTATGGGGCTATTCTTTGGTATGCTTCATCATGTCTTGCATTGCCAAATCCCCTCAGTTCACTAACACTCCATATATCAAGGGATAGGGATGGAAAAAACCCAAAACAAGCTACCGTTGTGTAAGTTGTGGGGAGTAACACAATGGTGTATGCATGTCTGTGTGTGTGTTGTGCACACCGCACATTAATATGCATCCACACACTTACTATAGAATAAAAACGATTCATTGTAACCCCAAACACTAAAATAAAACCAAACCATACTCAACCAAATGGTTCACTTTGCTATATTTCACTGCATGTTGCATTTGCTAGGGACAAATGTCTTTTCAAGGAAACAGAACAATAGATGACCACAATTCTGTTCTTCACTCAAATGTCGATTAACTGCTCCTGCCCCTAATTGGACAAATGGACCACTTGCTGTGCTGTCTTCGGTCTTTGCTTCTGCTTTTTAAATAATTTGACAGCTGTTCTGGGAACACTGCCAAAATATTCTTAACCCCACTAAAAACAGCTTCTCAATTTATTTGCAACAAAAGAATATGTACATTGCTGTCAGCACCACTCCATTTCTTGAGAATATGAATGCAATTTTTGAAACTTTTCAAGGGGCTATGAGTAGTTGCTTGAAAGAGAATGTCGGTCAATTTTAACACATAGCTCTGTTGTTTGTAAATTTGGAGTGCTGTCAGTAGGGAGAAAAATTAAAACAATTGGTGCTGCCTACACCGAGTTAGCCTCCTGCTAGCATTAGCACCCAACAGGCTCAAACAGGGCAAGTTTTAAACTTGTTTTTAGCCTCTAAACATGCTTGAAATGTCATTGCAAATGCCTAGCCATGAGTAGTAATTCCTTCAAAGTGAATACAGTGAATTCGACTGCAGTAGATGTGACAGAATTGTCATTGTCATGTGCAGTTATTCCTTCTGAGTGCACACAGTGAATTTGACTGCAGTAGATGAGACAGAAAGACGTGTTTTGACTAGTGTGGACTTCACCGGAAAACAGGAAATAAACAGAGGTATGTGCAGTGGCTGTATTAACACAACTTGCATGCCTTTCTGTCACATCTACTTCAGTCAAATTCACTGTATTCACTCGGAAGGAATAACTGCACATGGCTAGGCAGTTGTAATGACATTTCAAGCATGTGTAGAGGCTAAAAACAAGTTTAAAACGTGCCCTGTTTAAGTCTGTTGGGTGCCAACGCTAGCAGGAGGTTAACTCTGTGTTTTCATTCAATAGCTGTGGACTTGGGGAGGGGCCCATAGAAAATGCCTTTGCTTGCTCATTGCTCCCCTGCTGCTGTGTCCTAGGGGTTAAGATACTGACAATGAATTTCAATGTTGCCAGTTTGAATCCAACCGGGGCGCACGTCTCTTCACCTCATACACACATACTTTCAATGTTTAGCACAACTCTCAGGAGAATGGGCAGGGATGGGATGACAGTATGCAGTGCTCAACACAATTGATGTCATCAATGCTGCTCATCATTAATGGTTTTACTGTGTGTGTGTGTGTGTGTGTGTGTGTGTGTGTGTGTGTGTGGTGTGTGTGTGTGTGTGTGTGTGTGTGTGTGAGTTGTCATGAGGAAGTGCACACCCAGACACTGAACCGCCCAGCAGGGAGGGAGGACACTATTTTAACCTGCTAACCTTTACCCTTATCCTCTTAGGTAACTGGGACCCAGTCACATCTGCTGCAGATACACACCCAGAACCGGATCAGCAATACTTACCACCAAAGTGCAATAACATTCTTATCCCATCTCACTTTATGAGTAAAACACACTGCAACTTTCTTTTCTGAGTCCAATATTAAAGCTCTCATCTTAAATTAATGTGTACTTGGCGCTGACCCTTCCACAACTTCTGCTGTAGGAGAAAAAAAAATTGAATGATGTTTTGGACTGACTCATGTCTGTGTGTGCATTTTTGAGACTGCCAAAGAAATCAATGTTTACTTTAAAATTAACCAGGGGGATTGGGACGGCACGCTCCTCTATAAAAAGCACGCGGCCAAGGCATCCCACCCAGCAGGATCGGCTGCCTAAGACCAAATACAGCTGTTCTTTCCTCTCACCAGCGAGGGAAACCCATGAGGAGCAGATACCAGGTTCAGAAAGAGGATCAGCATTAGAACTTGAATGTACAAGCATGCTCACATATCCCAAACTTAACAATTACCATGTTATCTGGCTAGCATGACACACTTTCATTATACAATCAATTTGTCACTCCCATTTGCTAAAAATAAGTCATGCAAGTCTCGTCATTATTACACCCTATGCCATTCTCTTATTCTTAGTATATTTCTAAGCTACTCAAATTCATTGTATTTCATATCTATCACATTTATCAAAACATCTTTTTAGTACCTCTTTATAAGACCTCCTTTATAAATGTCCGTGATCATTTTATGTTTGAACATTTATGTATTAATGCTTTATATATCAGTTATAAGTCATTGAATACAAACCTCTTTAGCCATCTCATTAATCCATCAGGAAGACCCATCCCATCTCATCTTCTGGCAAAGGGCTAGGGAGCATCTGGAACAGAATCCAACAGTTTAATTAAGTTTAATTTAAACACCAGTTTAAAACTGCAGACTTGATGCATTATTGTACACTTCAATAATGCTTTTCTATACTATTGTTTCTAAAATGCGAGAATGTGTCGTATAATCTCCCAGCTCAGTTCTGGCTGGCCGGTACAGATGCTGAGGGCCCATCCCCTCCCGTACCAGCAGCGTAATTGGGAGTTTACCGTATGTCTTTCCCGCAGCGAACTGCCACAGAGTAACCAGCCACCCAACACACACACACACACACACACACACACACACACACACACACACACACTCACACTCACACACACACACACACAGACAGAGTGCACTGAGAGTTCAAGAGCGCTAGTGTGTGCTTGACTGCAATTAAGGGGAGTGGAAATATTTTGGGGCAGTATTCGCTTTATCCATCCACGTTTCTTTCGGTCAGGACGAAGTTTCGCAAGAGGATAGTTATACTTTTGGTTACTTTACTCTGTGCGCCAGGCAATTAAGCAAAGTGACGCTACTGTCCACAGCGAGGACATGTGTTGCATGTGAGAAGACACGGAGTTGAGTACGCAGGTAAGATGAAATGCTTCAACGACAACAACTGTAATGGAAATCACGTGCAGTTTATTTAAAAAGAATAAGTTAATCTACTGTTTTTCAGTTGATGTTTACTCAGCTATTGCCTTTCCCATCGGTTGCTTGTAGTAATAAACCTACCTTCCAAGCCGATACAGGATACAGACTAACGTTACACGTTTTCTTTAACTTCATGTTCTTAGGCTATATAATGTTTTTGACAAAATACAGTTTTTATATTTGAAAGCATTTTTAGACTCCCCCACTACATTTGCATATCTTCCTTTTCCGTTGATGTGTCATCTGTCATATCCCGACTTTAAATTCTGCAGCATTCCGTAATTTCACCCTTAAAAGCCAGGATTTAGTACGTGTCTAATAAATGACAACGTTTTATGGTTCTGAACTGCTTTGTTTATAACCAAGGTGACAACTAACTTTTCACATTATGTACTGGATTTTCAAATACTTTTTATGATCTTATATGACGATGTATTTTATCAACCTGCAATGGAGCCTGCAAGTAACCCTTTTAAATTACTAGAATTGTAAAAATCACAAATCTTTGTAATACATGCTATTTATCAGACAGCCGTAATGTTTTTTTTTTTTAACAGTGAATGAATTTCTATGAATGGAAGCGCATTTGTGATATTAATCTTTTTAACCTATCATTACATTTTAATTTACACGACTGAATAATATATGGCAAGAGAGACACATATATTTTACCTTACATAGTACTATACAATATATTATATTAGTGAATATTTTTGTTTTTGAGGAGGGAGGGCGAATATGGGGACTCCACACTTAAACCTACAGAGCTTCTTTGATGATCCAAAATATTCACATTGCGGATCAACAGTACATCAAACGTGCTGTAGTGAACATGTTTGCTTTACTTTTGGAGCTCACTGCACCGTTTGCATTTCTGTGGTTTACTGTTAAGCATACAGGAATAAAAAACACTCATGTGGGTTTAGTGGTGTAGTTATTAAACCATCCTTCCCCGGTCTGTATACCTAACAGTCTCAAGGACCCACTCTCCACTTACTGCACTTCTAAAGGTTTATCTAACTCCCTACAAGGCAGGTTGGGTTGAGGGGGACTGTTGAGAGAGGCAAAGAAACTATTGAAGGGAGGCAGAGAGAGGAAGGGATGGAATTTGTGTGGTTATTGATTTCTCTTGCCGTTTCAGGGCTTTCGATAAGCATGACTGGGGTAAATAAATGATTTCTGCTCCGGGCTACTGAAAGACAACTCAGAAAGTCTTGAATCTGATTTTCTACTTTAAACATTGTCCAATCGTTACGTCACTCAAGTAGTGTCTGCCGGGCATACTTAATGCAGACTGATGTATACACAGCAACTGTGGATAGGGGAAGGCTGAGGACTGCTGCTGACATCACAATATGTGAATATATGCTCGTAATCTTTGAGTGCTTTGAAGGTACTTTTGAAAAGTGACAACATACTTTGAAACTGTATTGTAATCTTATTTCCGTGAGAGCGATAACATGGTTGGGAAAAAGGATTTCATAATAATGTGTGTCTGGTTGAAGGGTTTATGTAGCATATGTGTGTTCCTTTGTTCACTGTATCAATCACTTCAAACCCATGCTGTGCTAACCCTGAGCCTGTGTGCTTTTATTCACTCCTGTTCTGCAATGCGTGTCTGGACTGATCATTACTCTAAAAATCACAGCTACAATATTCAGGTGTGTTTTGAATGGCCTACAGCACCATTCCTGCACTCTGTGACAACGTCATGCCGTTCATGCCGAGGCTTTTTCCTGGACGGTGATGAAAATGAAAAACTGAAAGAGTTCTTTCTCAAAACTCAACAGTTTTTTTGGTGGAAAGTGTTATTCAAACATACTTGTAGTCATGCTGCACACTGGCCTCACCTTAAATGGTCATGTTTCCAGAAATCCTTCAGTGCACACAGACAAAGCAGCTAGGCCACCTTTACTGCAGCAGCGATGTGATGAGTTTAAAGAGTCTACAACGGCTAGGTGCCAATGACTTGCAGACAGACAGTCCGGCTGGGTATGCCTGCCCTGCAGCTCTGTGGTCTCTAGAGTTGGGTATCGTTTTTTTTTTTTTCGATATAGGTGCTAAAGCAATACTTTTAAAACGGTGCTGGTGCCTAAACGGTGCCTGAGCCGATACTTTTTTTAAAAGTGAAAAAATAATAAAAGAGCTCATGACACTCGGCGACATTTAAGAAATACTTGTTTATTACTAAGGCTATATGGTCAAAATTAAATGATGTATTAATAATGTAATAACAATAATGATAACTTACTTCCCCAGTAAATTTCTGGTAAACGACAAAAACAACTACCAGATGGGAAAGGGGTATTTAAAAAAACTTTGAATGCACCACAGGGTTAGGCTAGCAGTTTCAATGAACGCACCACAACTTCTGTGTTGTTTTCCCGACAAGGGCAGCTGCAGGCTTTTACATCCCGGTGTTGGAATCCTTTACTTTACACTGTTTAATGTTAGTTGTCAGCATTTAAACCATGTTTAATCCATCTACTAGTTAATAGTAGGCTAACATTACCTGCTTCCAAGTGTTATTTATATTTATATTCTGTGCTTTGTGACTGATGTGTGTTTGCTGCTGTAATACCATAATTTCCCATTTTTTGGGATCCTTAAATATCTATCTATCTATCTATCTATCTATCTATCTATCTATCTATCTATCTATCTATCTATCTATCTATCTATCTATCTATCTATCTTAACTAGCGTCCTGTGCAGTGATGCTTCTGTTGCCTGTAACCTCGGTTTTGGAGCATCAGAGGGCAGTGCAGGCATTCAAGTAGCATCCAAATGAGGCCCCGAAATCAGCGGTGCTATTCAGTCCGGTAGATACCGTTCGTTTAGCCACTGGTGCCATGTTAGCACCGGGTTTCGGTACCTAACCTTATTGGTCCCCGTGTTTTCATTGTCTCTACTGAACTGGAGCTGGTGTAGAGATAGCCAAATAAAAGAAGCCTATGTGAACGATAGAGTTGCTTCCCACATTTGTAAAAGACAGTAATGCTCTCGAGAGGAGTTGTTGCATAGCATACATGGGTGTACCTGAATCCTCAGGCCATTGGGAGACAAGTGAGAGCACTTACAACTGTCAGTCATTGTTTTCATGCCTTATTGCTCCCATCTGCCTATCTCAGGATGGTATCAGCTTACCCACAGACATATGTTCATGCATGCAGACTCAGACACATTCAGAGTTGCAAGCCCGGGTCATGTTCTGTTCAGCATGTGTAGAGTTACTTGTTATGTTGTCCCTTATCAACAAACCTATTGGCAGATGTGTCTATATGCCGTTGTTTTTTTGAAAAACCTCTCAACTTTGTTTCCACTTTATTGTTTTCCATTTGTTACCATCCTCTCTATATAAAATGAGTTAAACCACAGATCCAGTATCACTTCCCGCCCCCACTCTTCCACCTTTCCATTCACCCTTGGTGTGACAACAGCAGACCAGAGCTGGCCTGGCACCGTCCCAGAGCTGTGCTCAGTCGTCCCCTTACAAAGATTGAAGGATAAAACTGCAACATTGGACATAAAGTGAGTCTTTAACAAAGGCAGCACTAGGCACTTTAATGTGTCTTTGGTGTATTTGGTTATCATACCAGAAGTTGCCCAGAGTATTCTCTTACCAGTTTTTTTCTTCCTGATAACAGCTTAGAGAGGGACAAAATGTGGACAGACAGGACCTCAGGGTTGGAATTTCATCCATATCCTTAGGTTTTTCTCCACAGATATACTCTTCACCGCTATAATGGAAAGAATTCCACTGGAATATTTTCTCATCTTGGCAAAACCCTTCACTGATTTTGTGCATAAGCAAAGTGGGATTTTCATGAGATGTCTGTTACTTTGAATGTGGTGTTGTGAATGTGTTCATGTGATGCAGAACAGGGCATGAATGGTTCACTCAAAACCTCACATAAACTCTTTTACTAGGGCAGTGGAGTTAACTGTCAGAGTTGTTTAGTCTTGTGAGGGGCATTCTGTAATCAGACAGCATATGGAATTCTGATATATAGGATTTATTAGCAGGTAAACGACTGCAGGAAATACTGACTTTCCTAATGGCAAAGGATCAAATGTTCTAGTCCATGGAGAGGTATTAGATATCCTTTTTGTACTTTGCGTTCATTCATTATTTAGGGATAATTTACCGCTACATTTTCAACTTCAAAGCCCATCTCTTTCTGTATCACCGTATTTGGATGATTACATTTTGTTCGCAAGGGGATATTTCAGCAATTTATTTTGCATTCATTTTTTGGGGTGATATATAATTTCCCAAGTGATACACATGCTGTGCTGATAGATGCGGGGTTTTCCTCAGATAAGGTGGAGAATTGATTTTTCAGATAAAATGTAATAAGAATCACAGCTTGCTGCCTTGATGTTTACTTTATGACTTGAGTAAACACATTTTAAAAAAATTAGTAAGTGATACAAAAAAAGTTGCCAAAAAGCTTTAGTGTAACCGTATGTACAGTAGGTTGAGGTTTTTAAACTTACATTGCCACAAGGATCACATGTTTCATATTTACTTTCTCTCTGGCAACAGTTAATTCTCTGCGTACAGTTAAACACCATGAGAGCTGCACCAAGTGTGTCATGTGTTAACATTATTAAGGCCAAATATTTTAAACAGGAATTAGAAGACATTGATGTTGGACCCTTCACATCAATATTAATAGTTGTTATTCACATACATTTGAACAGTGCTGATGTTTCTATTTTACTTTGTTTCTAGAAGTAAATTAGCTTGTGATGGAAATAAAATATACCGTATGACAGCGCCAAGACATAAATTAAAAGGTTGCGCTTGTCTATATTTGAACAGTGTTTTGTTTCCCTCTTTACTGCCATCTACCACTGGAGTTATAGCCAATAGAGCAACTTTAATTTTCCTTGCACAGTATATGCTTCATAGTTTGTGTTAAGTGAACACACAAACAGTTTGGCATGGTGGCTGTCCTGTATTTCCCCTTTGAGACATAAACTCACACAGACTCACAGGAGAGTTACATTCTTGCTTAAATGCAAGGATAACCAAAAAAAAAAAATATGATTGACTGTTGCCAAGAAAAACAACCAATGTCTTGAGAGCTAGAAACAATTACCTATGTTGTTCTGCCAGGTCAGTGCCTGTGGTCGGGGAATAAAGACAAATAGCCGTGCTAATGCACTCTGTCCTGTGGAGATGGAGGGGTTTGATAATAGTGTACTCTACAGGGCAGCCGGGTGTTGCTAAATGCCTCATTAGGGGTGGTCTCTGTGTGAGAATGCCCATGGCCAGAGCACTTCTTCACCATCTGCTCCTTCCTCAGATCGGCTGACAACTTCTGCTGGGAATATTATTTCAGTCAAACGTTTAGCTGCAGTATTTTATATAGCATCTTGATAATATATTTTGGATCATTGTTAATTAATGGCTGCTGGTGAAATTGTTTTATGGCAAATCTACAACATAATTGTTTGATGTTGAGCCCAAATCAGAAAAGCCATTATGTTTGAGGAAGTGACACCTACAAGATGCTATATGTTGGGCTGAGATCAGATGCCAGCAGCACATAATTGGCTGCTAGCTTTAAATCTGTCACCATTACCATCAGGATTGTTTCCCATCACCCCCTGCACTGTGTGCCGGCCGTGCTGCCAAAGACAACAGGGACTGTAGCCGCCAGGAAACAGGGGTGTTAGCTTAACCCACATGGCACAAGCTGTCTGTTTCTTCTCTTTCGCACCTCTCACTCTGTCGCACTCCTTTTCCTCTATCTCTCTTTTCATCTCTATTATTCAGCCTTTCCAAAGTATTGACTGACTGGCAGGGCTTGTTATGTCCTTCCATGCTATATCGCATGACGATCTGCTGTTGACTTCCTTTTCTCAACAGATGCAATTTTTAATTCCTCCTCTTCTAAGGTTTGAGCTTTCTCCATTGTTTAGGATGTATTTTTGTGCTAAACAGGCCTGTAATGCTGATAGATGTAGGCACTTAAACGGTAAAGAGAGATACATTACTTGAACGCTACTCACATGGTTGATATCGTGTCACTGCTCCCTTGAAGATACTGCAAGGAGGATGAACACCACCACCAGCACTATCACTGTTGCTCACAAAGTGTGCAAAGATCACACAGATTTAAACCTGCTCACTTTCTCACTCTCTTTGCTGATTGCCCATCCATCACTCAAAGCTCTATATCTGTATTTTTAACCCTGAAGGTGTGAAGGTGCCTCAATTTGTCATCTTAAGTAAACAGCAGTCGGTTTATCAGGGTCTAATCCTCTCCAGTTTAAAGCTGCGGGGCGCTTGAATACGTGCCACTCGGTCCTGATGCTCCGTAATGAACTCAAGTGTCAAACACCATGCCAAAACCGGACAAGGAAAATAAATAAAGTGAAATTACTTTTACAGCTTGTATCTGTCTGCCAACATGCCTTGCAAATCTGTGTGTGTAGGCATAAATGCATGTATGTTCTCAAAATGTCAACCTATATAATTTTCTTGCCACTGTATAGACAAAATTTGTCCCAAAGGGGGATCTTCCCTCTATCTGTCCAATTTTTCCTACAGGAAGCATGAATGCTTGGTTTTTAGTATTTGAGATGCGCGAGTTTGCCACATCAGATCTATTAATTTAGGTCGACATTGTTTATGTTGTCACTAGACAAGTTGATGTGTGTTATCTGAAATGGGGGTAGAAGGAAAGTAATAAGGGAGATGTAGCAGTAAGGCCTTAGGGAGGAGACATTCTTCTGATGCATTCATTAATTTCTTCATTGATTGTTTGGTTAATTAGTTGCTAGATGGCTGTGGAATGTGCAGGAATTCAGGTTAAAAAGACTGTTCATACTCAGTTTCTTTTTGGGTAGAGTGTTGCACTACATCCACAACAATTCTGATTAAGGGTGAGGTTACATGAGGTAACAATGCATTCCAATGTAGTACAGTGCACCACTTTTCTTAGGTGGCACAACACTCAACCAGTATAGTTGATATAGTGATATAGCACCTGAATCAAAGTAAATCAGTAACAATAAGTTAAGAAAGTAATCACAATGAATATTCATAGACACTGTACCTACGAATAATTTGGTACTGATTCCTTGCAAGAGTGTTTACTTTTAGGCGCAACTTGTTTGTTAATTAGCACTTTGCTCTTGATTTTATTCTAACTTGTCTCTCGATATTAAATTAAAAAACATCCACTCTACAGACTCATAACTGTTAGTTGCATGATTCCTTTATACGTCCTTTAAAACCTGTGTCCTGTTATAATCACTTTTGCATGATTGAAAGACCGTAGTTACTGTAAATGCTCATCACATATGCAAGCAAGTGCAAGGCTATTGGAAATTAGATAGTAACTACACCACAAATGTATTTACATGGACAATTTTTCAATCCCAGTTTGATTTTTGTCAGTTCCAAATGACTGTGATTGAAACATTGTCCCATTTACACATTTTTGTTGTTTAAATGTTAGAATTCTCCCCTGAACATAACCAATAAAATGTCCAGTTTCTTCTACAATAATTTCACTTTGTTCAATTGGTGCACATCGCTCAAGTTCTCCTTGCTTATTAGTGCCAGAAAAGATAGTGAGCATTCCCATGACTTTTAACTCATACATCTCACTTTCCATTGAGTGTGAACTAATGATTGTGCTACAGGCCTCTTTAATGCACTGTGAAGTCCCAGACAGAACGTGCCCCATTTTTTACAGGACATAAAGGTGGAGCTGACAGGGTCGTCGGCTAATGCTAAAACTATTGGCAAGTATCATTTAGCTAAGGAATTAAATGAGTTATCCAGGTCAAAAGAAGAAAGAGGAGAGAGAGAAACTGAGAAAGGCATGGCCGATTGAAAGATAGTAGAATGGGACTGTTTTGTTAGCCTGACCTTTGTTTTGGGCAAACAGATTTAAAGGACACACAAAAGGGAAGCCAATGACAGACAACAGCTGATGTAGGACGGGTAAAGAGAGTGGACATGCCTGTAGGGCTCCATGGTGAAACGACTGAATAGTCACAGCAGATTCCTGTGTACATATCCTGCACAAAGTTAGATGAGACACACACACACACACACACACACACACACACACACACACACACACACACACACACACACACACACTTATGATTGCTCCTCCCTAGCTTGACTCTTCACTCCCGTCTCTTTCCAGGGTTGCAGAAAAGGACAGAGTGAAAACTGAACAAGACTACTCCACACACCATGAAGAAAGGGGACTCTGGTTATCAGAGTCGGAATGAAGTTGGGGCTCTGCACTGCATGTCTGGCAGTAATTATGAGGGCAAAGGGAAGAGAATTAAGGTAGCATCCCATCCCATCCCATTGGTGGGATTGATCTTGTTAGCCACCCTCCCTTTTGGAGCAAGCATCAAACAAAGTGTCCCCAGGGTTAAACTCAGCCACGGAGGTAAGAATTGAAATATTGTTGATTTGTTTGTTAATTCTATTGTTGTTACATATTTACATTTACTTTTACACTCTCTTATTATTACAGTGTGTGTCCAGGGCAGTCTTAAAGTAAAATTAAAATGTTTGGGTAATTTGAGGTTTGAAGATATTTGACCTCATTCCATCAACTTTTGTCAGCATGTGCACTGGCACCTAGATAGAGTTATAGTTAGAGCTATAGTTATACCTATGAAGCGCTTGAATTTGTTGTATTTTTCATCCTTTCAGTGTGCATCTTCAAAGGTCATGTCTTTCTCTCTTCCTGTGATATTTTGTCTTCCTTTGTCTTTATTTCTCATGTGACTTTGTGCACACAGCCAAGAGGAAAAGTGAAAAGAGATTAGCACACTCAGTTGCACTGTTAAAGTAAAGGGTCTTTAAAACAACATTGTAAAGAAAGATCTAAGACTCACTTGCTGATTCATTTGTCAACCTCATCATTTTGATTTTGATTTTGATTTGAAGATTGTCATGTTTGATGGGCACAAGAATGTTCCCTTCTCACTTTTTCCTTGAAGATGACCACAGCCAATAAATCCTCTCATTGACAAATATTTATTTCCCAAACCTGCTATCACTTAATAAAATACAGTGTTAGCGCAGTCCAGTCCCGTATGTTTAATTCACACACAGAACATAGATTTTATGTGGATGCTCTTGGTTCATAACAGACCGTCGTTCAAACTGTGCACTGCGTTCATGTGTTTAGTTTTGCGTCAGCTGTTTGTTTTGTGCCACCGGAGGGAAAGCTGAATTATTGCTCCCCTTAAAACCCATTCTGGACTCCAGTGTAAACTTTACTTCAAAGTATCTAGCACTCATTCTATGTATCAGCTACAAGAAACCACACAAATGAACTTCAGTCTTGCTCCATAAAATTGAATCCCTACTGTGACCTAAAAGTAAACTCCCTCTGTCTTCAGCCTCCAAAGGCTCTCTTCTGGTCAAAGGCTTCCAAAACCTATGGCTGGAAATAGAGACACATTAAGTGTCCAAAATAAATATATGTAAGTAGCTGAAGGAATAATGATTGCTAAGGACAGTGTTTACTCAGCAGTTAGGCTAGTATTTAGCTCCACAGTTTATCTCATTTAATGTTTGTTCCAAACCAACCAAAATAATTGTGTTTATCATTTCATATACAATTGAATTTTAATGGGGCCATATATCTGAGACATTTTTAAAACTTTGATACTCTATCAGGGTGTGTCTCTTGGCTTTGACATTGAGCACGGCTGAATAAACTTTACTTTTCATTCAAGAAGAAAAACCTGCAGTGGTTTCCTTTGGACCTCACAACAGTAGAACAATGCCCATTTTTGGCTCTCTCAGTCTGAATCATCTCAACACTCTTCAAAAGCAACACCACCCAGCAGCGATCACTCTTCAAACATTGCATCGCCCTCCTGTGAAAAGTGCAGCTTGAATGAGTGAAGGGTGAAACAATCGAAGTGAAATCATCCCTGATTGAGTGAACACCTAAAAAACAACTGCCTTTTGCTCCAGACTTACAAGCTTTCCTCTAAAAAAAACACATCTCGAGGGCCAAGTTTAAGTTACATCCAGAGTCACAACATAGACATTGTGGCCTTCTGCCAAATGAGACGTAAAGTCATCTGGTTTAAATATTTAATACGCTACACATTCATATTGTTGTTATGACTTTGTTTCTAATGCGTGCCCAAATGGACTAAGTTACACCACATGCATTATATCCTTAGTCTTGTGGCCTATATTACTCAAAAGCTAGTTTATTAGTTACAGTAAGAAGTAAGAAGTAAATTTTAAGGACAATTACTGTACTGGTAACAGTTTATCCAAACTCAGATCTAATCTTAATATAGTGAACTAATTTTGCCTGTTCTTGAGCTATTCTTCATTGGTTTCTTTGTTTAGAAGTTCCTTTTAACAATACTAGCTGTGACGTTAACTCCTACACATTGATAATGGCAGATCGAGGCTATGATTATGCAACATAAAAATTAGCTTAATGCAGGGTACAACAGTCGATAGGTTCTTCTAATGAATAGTGTGCTTAAAAGATGTGACTCTTCTTCCAGCCCATATGGCAGATTCATTAACAGCATCATTACTGCAATGTTTCTTTTCAACCTAGTCCTCTTATTTTCAACATTCATACAAAAGGCAACAACGGAGCTGTGTAAGGTGGTCTGCACTTCTACAATGGCAGACATTACAATACATGTCATTTAACTGATGTTTTTATCAAAAGTAACTTATAATTGCTTTATACAGTGTGTTTTAGGTTGCATGCCTCTGGAGCAACAAGGGGTGAGGTATCTTGCTCAGGGACACATTGGCTGATATATCGTAGTGGGAATCAAACCAACAACAAAGGCATGTGTCATATCCACTGCACCATCACCAACCTAGTATTATAGAGTTTAAATAGTTTGTCAGCCTAAATCTAGTGTCAGTAAGCTAACATGGTGATGTCTTACTCAAATACATGTGTGGAGGAGAGCACCTCAGAGCTCCAGCGGAGGAACTAATCAAGAGCTGTTTAGCGAGATGAGGGCTCTCTTCTCTCAGGAAAGGTGTGGAGCACTATGCTAAGATAAGCAGGCGGTTTCAGTGGGCTCACAGTGCTACGTGTTTACAGAGCAGATTAGCATTAGCCAAGGGCTAGCAGGACTAATCTCTCTGTGAGGTTTAGTCTGCTGGGGGCATGATGTATGTATAGGGGTGAACGAAATGAGCATGTGGGGGTGCTTTGTGTGTGAGCTAGTGTATGGGAGGAGGTATTAAGAAGGATTGCGTAGCGTGGAGGGGTCCTAGAAGTTCAAATATTGAGGGTTGGTAACCTCTTCAATCCTTCACACCAAGAGGATAATCACAATGTCAATCCTTTCAGAGTGACTCCCACAGGACTCCCCCAGTCCTGTGGCCAGTGTTTATTCAAGGCATGTTGCTATACTGGTGCACTGAAAAGAGCCTGGTGATAGAAGAGATTTCCTTAGATCAAGTAGATCAAGGACACAGTACTGAGCTGAAAATGTAGTCAGTGTTCAGCTCCCAGAAATGGACCATTGAAGCTGGGAGACCAAACAAAACCGACACAAACAGAGCCAATATGCAGTATATTTTAACTCTTTATGAACAGTTTATTTAAAGGTGGGATATCGTGAAAAATTCAAATTGTCAGTGCAGTACATCTACCTACCAACCAATAAACTGTGAAACAAGACAACCCAGTGGGCTGCCTGGGTCCCAAAACATCAGATTAAAAAAAGCCCCTAAAGAAAACCCAAAAAAAGGATTTTTCGGACAAAGGGGGGAATACAGTTGTATTTAGACAGACAGTATGAGGAAAGTAATGTGTTTTTCTAACATAAAACCATGCAAACATGTTCTAGTAGAACCCCAAAAGTACAAACCTGAAAATGATTAGGATCTTTGTCCTTTAAAGTGTTACCACTATAAATTGTATTGAAGTCAACAGCAAATGATTCCATCGTCTTATGAGTGAGCAACAGGTATTCTACCTGCTCTTTTCATGATCTAATCTTACGGTTTCCATGACGGCTTGGGCTACCACAGATCACTTTATCGGCCATGAGGTCTAGTCAGGAAACTACAGCTATGAAAATACCCTTAAAGATATCTGAAAATGCATTAATTGAAGTATGTGCTGTTGAATGTTTCGGCTACTGTATTCTTTTTGGGTCAGGATGTAAAGCAAAGGGACTTGAAAACAGAGGATTAGGCAATTTTGCGAGCCAACCCCAAGAAAACATTTTTTTAATAAGACAAAGGGCCCGGGGGCGTTTTTGGGTTTTTGAAATCAGTAAAACTGAAGAGAAAAAAAGTTCAATTTAAAGCGTAACCCGTGAAAAAATTTTTTCCCCAAGGGGGTTTTTTAAAAAAGAAAAATTTAGCATTCACGGTACTGCAGGGTTTATTAACTTTTTGGTTTGTCTCTATGCCCTGTCTTTTATTTTTTGGGGGCCAAAAACCGGGCTGCAACCCGGGGCGTGTATCCGGTTTTTGGGCCCCCTCGAGGCCTCCACTCCCTCCCCCGGGGCGGGCGGATGAAGAGAGAGGTCGTCTTCCTTTTGGGGGGCCAGGATCACATCTCCTGCTTGACACTGCCCCTTTGGGCCCCAGAACCCCCAAAAGGGTTACGCTATGCTTTTAAAAGAAGGGCCCAATTGTAAAAACATATTATATATATTATATAAAATAAAATTTTAATCTATAAATTATTACGTTTTTAAATTTTTGGGAAAAAACGATCCCACACAAAAAGAAAAAAAAAAAAACAAGGCCAAGAAGAATTTATTTCCAAAAAATAAACAGCAGTTTTTAGGCCTTTTGCAAAACTGAAAGTGTTCAAATTATGCTTATTTTTTTTTTCCCCTTTTCCCTTTATTGTGTACTAATTTTTTTTGGTGCCGTTATTTTTTTATAAAGGGGAAAAACCCCAAAAGGGCCAAACCCCAAAAGGGAAATTAAACCATTTTCCAAGAAAAACACTGTTCACAAATGTTCGCCCCCCAAAAAAGCAGTTTTATCAAAGGGACTTCCCATTTTCCAGAAAAAACCACGGGCCCCAAAAACTGTTTTTCCCCAAAGGGAAGCTTTATAAAAGGGGACTTACCATTTTCCAGAAAAAACCCTGTTCAAAAAAGGGGTTCTGCTCCAAGCAGCTTTATTGTAGTCCAGCGTTTAATTCCCGCGCAAAACGGGGGGCCCCTTTTTTAAAACACTTTAAATTTGCTCCCCCAAATTAGCGGGGTTTCCCCCTCATAAACTCTGCTTCTGATTGCTAGTAGCCCGTACCCGGGCCCAGGTGTAGGGAACCCCCCCCAAAGAGGAAAGTGAGATCCCTAAACGGGGTAGTTAAAACAGGGGGAGCTCAACACAAAAGGGTGAAAAGGGAGCTGCACAATGGGGGGCACACCAAAAAAAAATATGGGTTTTTTGAAAAAAAAATTAAAAAAACCAAAACAAAAAACCCCCATTCTGGTAAAAACCTCTAAATACAATTTAAAAGGGGAAATTTAGCGTTTTTGAGCACCTTTAAAGGGTTGGGTTTAAGGGTAGAATTTGAAGGTTTAAAGAAAGTTTTAAGATTCCCCACCCTGTGACAAAAAGGGTAAAATTTCAATTTTAGAACGGAGATGGAGTATCCCCCCAACCCCTTGGAGTCCTTTGAGACCCCCTAAAACCCAAAATTTTTTTTTTTTTTTTTTTGGGCAAGGGGGTCATTTTTATGGGGCCCCCACGCTGCGGCTTTTGACACCTTTTACCTTTTTTGGCCCAATTGTTTGGGGGGAATGTAAGGTTTTTTCCCCCCAAGTGTTGCTAAGCTGAAATGTACTAAAAACCAGTATTTTTTAGAGAAAGCTCACCTTTAAATTTAAACAGCAGTCTAAAACTGTCTTCTGGCAGGGCCCGGGCATCATTTTAAATAGGGCACACAAAAAAATAACAATATTTATGGAGAAATAAGGTTCACCCTTAGGCAAATATACCACACCAAAATGAATTTGGGAAGAAATTTCAGGTTTAAAATTTTGGAAAGCGGGGGTGGGGTTTATGCACGGGGGTTTTGGATCTGAAAGTGGGATAAACAGATTGTTTTTTAATTTATCTGGTTTTTTTAAATTTTTTTTTCCCTCTCAAAGTGTTGCATTTTTTTTCCTTTTTTGGTTTTACTGATACTTTGGGCCGGGGGGAAATACCCACTAAAAGGGTCAAATTTTCTCTGCCCCTCTGGGCCCAGCCCTTGACGGGGCAAATTTTAATTTTTAAAAAAGCAATTTTTGGTTTTCATCATTTAAAATGATGGGGGCCTACCTTAAAAACAGGACCACAGGAAACTAAAACAGGGGGCAAATATTCTAAAGAAAAACATTCCAGTTTTTTTTTCCCTTTAAATTTTTTAGGGAAGCTGCTTTGTCAAACTTTATTCCCAAATGTGTTGAAAAACAAGAAAACTGATCACTTCCTTTTCCCGAGTTTAAAAACCAGTTTTAAGGCCCTTCAAAAAGGGGCCCCACCCATACTCGGGTCAAAACACCCTGTTGTCACTATTTTTTGTATGAATTTTTAAAGGCGGTAGCCGTTTTGGAAAATTCATGAGGTTTTTGATATTTTTTGCCGGTGTGTTTGCATGCATATTCAGGCTCTGTAGACCCATGAAAAAGGGTTGGCGATGGGTTTCCCTTGGTGGGGTTTAAGGGGTAACCAGGGAAGCACAAAAGCCTTTTTTAAACCCCATGGGGTGAACATGGTGGAAATTGCAGGACAATGGAGGGATAGGGCCCATTCTCTCTTCTTTACAAGCCCTTGGGGGTGAAAATTTAATTGGGTTAAAAACCCCGAAAATTGTACAATAATCCCTTAAAATGTTAAGATTAAGTTGTTTATATTGCAACTTTATAGCATAACAGTGGACAATGTACAGACCAAAAGGAAATAAAATACAACATGGAAAAGAACTGAATAAAAACCATACAAGTTCACCGAGAAAAATAAATTGAATAATTACAGTAAAAGCTAAGTATTGTGTGTCTTAAAGGGATTTGATACAGAATAAAGAACTGGCTTGCATGAACTTCTCTGGCAGTTTGTTCCAAAGTTGAGGGGCCCTGATGGCAAATTCCTGGCCTCCTTTTGTTTTTAGCTTTTAAGAGCCAGTTAGCTGCACTTAGGCTCATATCTGGTTAGGGGGTCGGGAGCTCACTCAGTAGTACCATTTAAAGTGATCCATAAAATTCATTCTACTCTAAAGTGCACCGGTAGCCAGTGTAGAGATGCTAAAACAGGAGTATTATGCACTCTCCTTCCAGATGTTGAGCAAAGTCTGGCTTCTGCATTCTGAACCACTGCAGCTCAAACACATTACATTGTTATTTCATTAGCTCAAAGGGTTATAACGCTTTGCAGTAGCACATATTGGCAGAGATTTAGTGAAAGTGTAAATGTCAGTGTTCAAGTTCTTTGATTGAGTGACAGCTCACATACAACATTATGAGATTTTAAATGTTTTCTCTTCTTATTTACCTGTCATTAGATTCACTGGCCTGCTCCCCGAGACCAAGTGGAAATGTGCAAACTGGCAGGCAAAAATGCAAATGTAAGTGTTTCCAAAGAAAGTCACTTCTTGAAAAATCATTTAGATTCTAAGTTTATCTGTTCACTATTGTGTGTTGTAATATACAGTACACCTGTTCAATCATCTTATAATTGTTCATTCTTGCTTGTTCTGCCCCTGCTTGTCCTAGTTGGAGTGTGCTAACTTTGTCAGGGTCCTTCACAACTACAATCGAACACATGTCTATGCCTGTGGGACAGGATCCTTCCACCCCAACTGTGCTTTCATTGAAATCACTGGCCGCAGAGAGGTAAAGTAGATATGAGCGAGTGAAGGATAATTTTGACACAAGTTCAGGAGTTGGATTTAAATTAGCTAAAGGTTCACATTATCTCTCTTTTGTCTCCCAGGATGGCGTGTTCCAACTGCTGTCTAGGACAGTGGAGTCTGGCAGATTGAAATGTCCTTTTGATCCCTCGCAGCCATTCACCTCAGTCCTCACAGGTAAAACGAGCCATCACACAACACTCACACAACATGGCAATCCTCTGCCTGCCTATCTGCTGTGCAGCATGTTATTGCTGCACAGCACCATTTACCCAGGAATAAATGATGCTTCTCCTCAAGTTTCCACTCAGTTGTTTGAGTAAATTTGTATTCCTAGCACTTTCCAGCAAATGATTTGCTCAAGAAAGAGGCGAGCAGACAGTTTTCTGTCAGCAACACATTCACTTGGCAGAGCCTGGTAAACACAAAAGGCTTTGGAGCCTTATCTGTTTTTCATATGTTTGTTTCTTGAAATGTTTCTGAGTCTGTGTTTTTCTATGTAGGTTTACCGAGGTAAGCCTATAAAATGCTAAAAGCTAAACAATAAGGTCTGTTTTTTCGTGGTGTACATGTTGAATAGGACTGTAAGATGCTACTGCTGTTTGACCTTTTATGTACAATAATGTTCTTTATGTGCTGATTTTACTATTGCATAATGTAATGTCATGACTGATTGACCTGTGTCTGTAATTGGTCCAGATCAGTACCTGTATGCGGGCACATCATCAGACTTCCTGGGCAAAGACACAACTTTCACACGCTCCCTTGGCCCTCCACCTGACCAGCACTACATACGCACAGACATGTCTGAAGAATACTGGATCAATGGTACACACATGCTTGCACATATCCACATTAGCATGCTGAGTGCCCTCAAAACCTGTTATTGCCTTTTCTCCGAACTTCAAGCCTCTCTACTGATACAAAGAGCCCCTCTGTGCCCTCACGACGGTTATTGACATTCCAGTGCGGAGGAAACAGGCCACTTATTCATTTAGCTGGAACTTTTATATGAATGCCATAGCTGAACAGGGACCACACCTACAGGGGAATTTACAGTGTTCCACAAAATGCAGGGTCTTAGTCACACAACCTTGTAGCTACACAAACATTTGCACACACGTGCACGCACGCACACAGTCATCACTGAAGAGTGAGTCGACTCTCTTTGTATACATCTTCAGTCTTGAGTGTTTTACAGCCACTGATGGGTTGTCGTGTATCAACAGTTGTCACCCGGATCTAAATCCTTACACATGGTCTTCACATTTCACAACCACACAGTCAGAGATGTTTGGAGTAATTATCTCTCTCTCTCTCTCTCTCTCTCTCTCTCTCCTCTCTCTCTCTCTCTCTCTCTCTCTCTGTCTCTCTCTCTGTTTCTCTCTCTCTTTCTCTCTCTAAGTATGTGTACAGAGTTCATGTGTTGGTGCAGGGCAGGCAGAGAGAAAGCACATCCCTTCTTGCAGTCTTTCTGTTCTTGTGAGCCTGTGGAACATCTTTCCAGTGCTGCTTACTAACAATGACCTTCTGTCGAGTGTGTTAGCAGTTGTACATTGAGCTGTTTCAGTTGGGGAATCACCCTCTGGTGGTTGGCTGGGCTACTAGAGGTTGAGCCAATGTTGATGTAATGTCACTGAAACACATAAGTCTGTAGACTGTACGTAGTCCCCATCTGAATCAAGACACAGATGGCAACATGCTGTGTATCCCCACAGGCTTTTTCCTACGTCACGTTTTACTGTCCATGTTCTTCTTGTCACACTGTTACTAATTACTAATCATTCTTGGTATATGTTTTTCTGATGTCTTACTGTAATTCACATAAGATCAGCCCAGAAACCCTTTGTTAGCACTGCTATTAATAATAGTAACTGCAACTAATTGTTTTAGTTTTGCAGGAACTTTACTGTTTTTGTTTACTCTAAACCACTTTAATCAACCTTATTTCCAGCTGCAACAGGCAGTTGTTTCCAGCAAAAACTTCTGATGAACCCATTGTTTGCTAACTGTCCAGCAACAAAAAGCCGACAAAGTTAGCAACGAGCTGGTGAGCATAATGGAATATTTAGCAGCTAAAGAGACAGATTTCCCCTTCATTACCGGTGGAGATCAGAACAGAGCAAGACGGAGAGTTTATATTGGTCTTACATTTTTTGTGTGTCAAGAAACACATCTCCTAAGATAATTTTGCTCTGTGTCTGCTCAAAGTGTAAATGGGCAACTGGTTGCCAACATGTTCAACTTTATAACATGGTAATATGTCAATATTGTGTTTATAGCTTGTTCCGCTGCTTCTAACTGACTACTTTTGATTAAAGGATCTGAATACTGTGTCAAACTCAGAGGACACATGATTAGGGTAGATGTTTGAGACTGGGTGCTCCAGCTCAAGATGATCTCTATGCCACACTGCTGCCTAATAGATACTGCCAATACAGGTTGAAAATCATAGAAAAGTAAACAAAACTCCTTTTAAACTAACCTAAAATCACTTTATCTGTCTATATATTCAGTTGTACGGCAGGTTGAGATAGTGGCCCATGCTTTAGCTTAGAAAATAGAAAAGGCAATATATCAGACCTTTCTGTAGATATGGAACAAAACTGTAAATAAACTTGTGCTAGGTGTAGCGTTAATCCCACCTCAAGGTTGCGGTGCATGGTGAATCCATTACCTGACTTATTTTAACACTCTCCCCTCTCTCTCTTTTCCTCACCGTGTCTTCAGAGGCCAGGTTTATATCTGCTCATGCCATTGCAGACACCTACAATCCAGATGATGATAAGATATACTTTTTCTTCCGCGAGGTGTCATGGGAAGGCAACGGCAAGAGCATCCTGTCCCGAGTGGCTCGTGTGTGCAAGGTGAGATATTATACAACAGAAGTGTACTGTAAAAATGTAGGAGCACAGAGGAATGGAGGTGAGGCTATGACAGATGGTTGGATAGGTAGGGGAGAAAAAAGAGGTTGGAAGAATGAAAAGCCCCAACTACTTTAAGATACTTGCACATGGACTTGGACATGGACCCAGTTGGTAATGAGAGAAATTATCTTTGGAAGATAGATAAGTGCAATATAGTGGGACTATAGAGAAAGACAGTAGGCGTGCAATACCTCTTACAGTATGAGGGAATCTTAACTCGATTTGATCGGATAAGGATCATTGTGTTGGCCACTACAAGAGTGTTTTATGTCACCCAGAAGGAGGCCTCTCTGATACATTCTTCTTTTGTTGTCATCTGAAAGAGTCTGTCTGGGGCAGTGAATCATGGTTCTAGCCCCTTTGTGGCCTGCTGACAAGGAAATCTTAGAGCTGCTGCCTACATTGTTACTGAGATCGACACGCCATATCATTCTCATTGTTTTTCCCCCAAAGGATATGCATGTATTCTCTATTAAATGGGTGATAAAGAAAACATATTTTGTATGGTACCATTACATTACATGAGACTATGTTACTTTGGCAGGTGCTTTTGTCTAATGTGTCTTACAGTGAGAGCCTTTACTGGACTTTTTACTGGAGCTACAAGTCATCATTCAAAGTTCTATGCTTAAGGCAAAATGCCAAACTTCAAATTCATACCCAAATGGAACCATTTTTTGTAAATCAAACGTTCTCTCTGTTTAGATGTTAGATTCTGCAAGACATTTAAGAAGCATATCATGTTTCAATGCCTATTAAGTTCTATTTGATGGCACTGCACAGCTGACCGAGAGCCGAATAGATTTATAATCGGGACCTTTTGTATGCTATACAGTGTGCCATAAGTCATTCCAAATGGGACTAGCCCTAACAGCAGTTTGCCATTAGCATTCGGAGGCCTATTGCTACATTCTCAGAGAAAAGCTTTCAGCGTATTTATGACCTAAGAATAAGCTGTAAAGCAGACTGACGACAGCCCTCTCTTTCTGCCATCTTTCTCTTTTGGTCTTTGTATTTTTTCTTCATTATCTGTGTCTTTTTCCCTGCATGTAAAAGGAGTGAGGGCACTTCACTTCAATCCTCTTTGAAGATTATTGCCACTGTGAAACATCCTCATTAAGTGCTTACATTTTTTTTGTCTGTTAAACACAAGTGTGTTTTTGTGTGTGTTGAACCCTAACAATCTTTTCTATATCACTAGGTTAGCGCACGGGCCAACTTTAATAGGGAGGATCTCTTGAGTTTTCTATGCGTTACAAAGAGGTGCACTTGAATGCTTTTACCATAGTTCAATTAAAAGGCCGCTACTTAAAACAGCAATTCATATGCAAAGATAAACCCTGCATTATCAGTCTGCAGCCTTGCTTGATTTTAGTACTCTCTTCCAACATGCTGCACTTACATTTGTTTCCTCTCTCCTTTGATGTTTTTTCCACTGTTTCTCTCTCTCTGTTTCCTCTCCATTTTTCAATTACTCCTGACTGTCATTATACTAACAAGAAGGCCTCCTTTGTGCTGCTTAAATAAGCAGATTCGCACTAGAGGCATGTGCTTCACCTGTTTATTTTCCTAATTAGTACAGGGAATCTGAGTCAGGCTGTGATGCTGTGTGTTGATTTTGTGTGTGAGTCCGTTAGATAGATTACAGTCGGATTGTGGTTAACTGTGTGTTATTAATTGTGGTTTTCTTTTGGTCATGTTTGACAGCTACACTATGCTGACTGTGGTTTTGTTACACTGTATGTGGCTGTGTTTCAGAATGATGTGGGTGGGCTGAGAAGTCTGACCAATAAATGGACCACCTTCCTCAAAACCAGACTTGTGTGTTCTATCCCTGGACCAGATGGAGTGGACACACACTTTGATGAGCTCCGTAAGTGATTGCGAGAATAAAAAGAAAATCTGGGCCAATAAACTGAGTTTTATTTTGATCAGAATCAATCTTGAGGGTTTACTTTAGAAAGGAACAGAATTTCCAATTACGCCAGCAGTGGCACAGTGGTAGACAAATCTCTTCTGTGCAGATAGTGGTAATACAAACAAATAACCTTTGTGTTGCTTCCCCTCTCTCTTATAGAGGACATCTTCATGCTTCCTACCAGAGATGACAAAAACCCCAAAGTGTATGCAGTCTTCACCACTTCAAGGTAAGTTTATTATTCATCACATTATCATTCATACATCATCATCAACACCACCAATGGTCTCTCCCTTTTCTTTCCTAGCTTTAACCTGGTCTCTTGTATTCTCCTTCCTGTCAGCTCCATTTTCCGTGGCTCAGCAGTGTGTGTGTACAGCATGGCGGACATAAGGGCCGTGTTTAATGGACCTTACGCCCACAAGGAAGGGCCGGACCATCGATGGGTAGAATACGAGGGGAGGATACCGTATCCCCGTCCTGGAACGGTGCGTTTTCCACAGAAAAAAAACGACAGCTCACACTTGATAGCTCCGAGCTTAAGAAGATTTTAGACGAATAAGATCAACTTTTTTGCTAATTACAGAATAATAAACATGGCCTAATTTAAAAGTGGTGGATTGAAGGGTGAAATGTTCAAGATGCTGTAGGGTATGCATGCTCACATCTGCACACGATATATGATATAACCTTCAATGAGGTTACTCGGCATACTAATCAGATTCTTGTTTCATTTTGTTTAAAAAACGTAATCAAGGGAGGGAAAGGAGTGGATAGAGAATTCCAAGTATGCTTCAGGTGTACAGCTGTTTGAGCTATAGTGTACGCTGAAAGGGTAAGCTGGAGAGACACAGAAGTTCCAGATGTGCTTTCCTTCCCTGCTTTCCTTCATTTGACCACCAGAGGGAGACATGTACCATTGCTTTCTTAGACAAAAACCACTAGTCGGTTATCTGAAAAGAAATATGGGAAACACATTCAGGGAGCGAAATTGTCTGTGACTGTGAGAATTTTGCACAAGATCAACGATTTTCATTTTACTCTTTAGTGTCCCAGCAAGACATATGATCCAAGGATCAAGACCACCAAAGACTTCCCAGATGAGGTGGTCAGTTTTATTCGATTCCACCCCCTTATGTATCGCTCTGTCTACCCTCTGACTGGTCGACCGGTGTTCACCCGTGTCCGAGTGGACTACACCCTGACTCAGATCGTGGTGGACAGAGTTTTGGCAGAGGATGGACAATATGAGGTCATGTTTCTTGGAACAGGTGAGACAAACACCCCTCCTCTCTCTCTCTCTCTCTCTCTCTCTCTCTCTCCTCTCTTTAATATATATATATATATATATATATATATATATATATATATATATGTATATTTATGACCAGCAGAGGGCACTAGATCACTATGAGTTGTCCTTGGCCTGAGACAGATTTTACCGATGCTGTTAAAACATGTAAGGTTGCATTGTGGACCACTATCTTCTCTTTGCCACCAACCTGCCAGCTGTCATGATCTGGTGTAGTGATTATGCCATTTTGACTATTTTGACTTGTCTATGCCTATGTGTCCTTTTTATATGTTTGCTTGATTTATCCTAATCACCCCTCCTGCCTCCTGTCTCACTCTCTGTTGTAGATGCCGGCTCAATTCTAAAGGTGGTGAGCATCACTCAGGAAAATTGGTCAACAGAGGAAGTGGTGCTTGAAGAACTTCAAGTTTTCCAGGTATTGGGCGCAACACAGCCACATGCACAAATGCAGATACAGAAGCACACGCACTTTGAGTCGCTCTAAGCTTTTTGATAGACAATTTTTGATTCTCGAGTTGTCCCACAGTTGACTCATCAGTTAATGAAATATTTATGACATTGTTACAAACTACACAATACTGATGTATTTTTTTGAGGTAATAATCTGCAAACTAATCTCCTGGTAATTGTTTTTTACACAAACAGTGCCCCAGCAATGTTTATTTATTGAGGTGTTAAAGCTGGTGACAATTATTTGTTTTACTTTTTGCAGGTTCCCACTCCCATCCACAGTATGGAGATGTCTTCTAAACAGGTTATCATCCATGTTATTCCCACACATTTTCTCACACTGTTTCTCTGCCTTCATTCATGTCACATGTATTCAGCTGTGTGTGCATGCCTGATGTGGCACACGACATGCTTCTTTTTATCCCAGAATCATTCATTTATTCAATTCTCTCTCTCTCTCTCTCTCTCTCTCTCTCTCTCTCTCTCTCTCTCTCTCTTTAGCCTTCCCTATGTTTTTGTGGCGCTCTCTCCCCTTTCTGCCTCATTATCTTAGGGTCAGGGGTGTCAGTAGACACTTCAACCCCAATCAATGCTTCCATTAATCTCCAGCAGTGTTTGACCTGTGCGTGTGGCTGTGTGTGCATGCTCCCTGGTGTTTTTTTTTTTAAGTTCTTTGGAAATTCTGTAAGGGACTCTCATTAACTTCAGACGAGTCAGAGACGATCCTCAGTCCAAAAGTCCTCACGTTGAAAAATCCTTAAATCTTTGTGGTTTGTTTCATGTGTCTGTTTAAGGTTTTGACATTTTAAATGAGTCTTGTTGTTATAAAGGACGTTGTTATATGAAAAGTATTTGTGTAATATTCTTTTAGCACAGACCACACAACGTAGAGTTGTATGGACTGCATGTCATTTTTTGCTCTGCTAACCAAAAGGAATTTCCTTTATGGATAATACATAGATCTGTATGTTTACCTTTCCTAAAGCAGAGTGTGGTGTGTGTTTCACTATAGCAACAGCTCTACGTGGGATCAAATGAAGGGCTAGCCCAGGTTTCACTCAGTAGATGTCACCTGTATGGCCAAGCCTGTGCTGAATGCTGCCTGGCACGAGACCCCTACTGCGCATGGGATGGACACACATGCTCACGATACGTCCCTGCATCAAAGCGGTATGCTAAACTCTTGAAAGATTTCTCTGCCGAACATGTAGCATGAGAGTCAACCTACAGTACTGATTTTTTTTTTTTTTTTACTTTAGAGCCTGTAGATGCAGACATTCACAGTAAAAATGCAGTTCAAATCTGTAACTATATCTGCACATTGATAAGATAGGGAAGAGGATATAGTTTCCAATGTTGATTTAAAAAAACCTGTTTAATTGTTTTACTCATTATATAACGTGATCATAACACATACCAATGATACTGATGACAGCCTAGGCAACTTGTGCTCAAATGTTTCCTGAATGGAAATGGTGAAGTTACTCAGTACTGGCATTATCAACAAGACCACACTCCAACATACAGATGAATAATATATTAATAATAATATCAAGTCATAATCCTTATATTAGAATGTTTATTTTTTACATATCTAAGGTAACATGCCATGTCAGTTCATTGTACAGAGTTACTCAGAATTACTATTCTATTATTATTTTTCACACAAATTTGGATGGGAAGTTACAAAATCCAACATAATGCATTTGTAATCTGTACACAAACCTGCATACACTCATGTGAACATGTGTAAACACAAAATGCAAATTCAAAATGAACTACTTTAAATTTACTTTTACATTTACTTCTTCTTATGTAGGGTTCTTCAACAGGTGGTCCGGGACCCGCAGGGGGTCCTCAGAGTCAATGCTGGAGGGCCTCCAAGTTATTGTTAATTTTTTTGAAACAATTTCAAAAATGAAAAAGACTTAACATACTTTAAATCCAACATATTATTAGCAAGTATGAAATCTCACTGCTTACTGGCCAATAAGTAAGGTAGTTACTGAGACCATCCACAGATACAGTTCATTCTAAGGATTTACTTTGCCACATGTATATTTGACATCAAAACATGATTTATAAAATCATGACAACAAATTATTAGTCTATTAAATATCTTATTCTATGCACTAAAAAGGTATTTATGAAGACTTTAGGCCGCCCTACACGTTATTGTTGGCCCAGTTGTAATATGCAACTTAAATGTTTACAGTATATTGTATGTAGTAGGGGGTCCCAGCTCTGTCTCTCTCAGTTAATGGGTCCTTGGCTTAAAAAACATAAAGACCCCCTCTCTTATGTGTGCAGAGCTGGTGCACATTAATGTCATTGTGATGGTTGAATTATTTAGTTAATTATTTTGTTGTGGCATAGCATGGCTCACAGCCTGAAAATATGTGTGATCTAAAAAAAGCAAAGACAAGTGTATCTACTGACCCTTTGTTTCCCAGCTTCTCCATAGTGTGTGTTTGTGTATCTGTGTGTTTGTGTGTGTGTGTGTGTGTGTGTGTGTGTTTGTTCCCGGGGCTTGATTTTTATTCTGGGACCGTTAGACAAAGTTCTCTTCATGTTTTCAGCATTTATTCCATGCCAGAGGGCATTATGAAATGCATGTGTTGTGTGCTTTCTTGCTTGCATGAACCAAGACTCTACACAATCTAGACCCTACAGTTAGAGGTCCCACTGCCATATTATTGGCCAGTGGGGAAGCTGTTATGGTTTGTGCAACAGTGGAGGCCCTGCGTTAGGTTTTGCATCTTTTTGAAAGCTGATATCAGTGAGTGTATGCTGCAGATGTCCCATCGCACAAGACTAACAGGAGGTGGAGGAGGTGAAATTTATACAACCATAGAAGCCCAAGTGAGCAACAAACTAGAGACCAAAGAAACTTTATTGACGTTATTTATTTTATATTTAATATGCAAATCTGACATTTGAGAAAACATATCGCAGTTTGAGATGTTGAAAAGCACAGAAAACCAATTTAAACGATTTTTTGTATGAATAGCTGTCCTTTAAATGGTAATCATATATTGAAACCATAATATCACGTAAGCAATTATTTTCAGCTTGTCCAGTGTTACATTCAGTTTGGCTATTTTTGTATTTGAACTCTGATGGCGGTATTACTGAAGCTGAAATGCAAATACCGAAATATAATAATCAATTCTACATTTTAACCAGATCAGAAAAAATACTTTGGTGAAATTTCGTAATCTAATCTTAATAAACTGTGGGTTTGTTCTCCAGGCGAGCCAGAAGACAGGACATCAAGCATGGAGACCCTGCCAGTCAGTGCTGGGACACTGAAGACAGTATGTAGCCTTTGTTATCCTAAGTTCAGCCTTTATCTCTCTTTGTAAGGACTCTGGTTTTCTCTTTGTAAACACACAGCCAGCGAACAAATTAATTAATCACTTAAAATGTCGCTAGAGGATACCTACATGACACACTTTTTTTTTAGAACCAAAGAAAAGACCATTGGATCAATAACCGTCTTGTTTTCTTCAGGTCTTGTTGGGGGACAGGTGGAGGAGAGAGTCCTCTATGGGGTGCAGAGCAACTCCACCTTCCTCGAATGTATCCCCAAATCTCAACAGGCTCTGATCCGGTGGTACATACAGAGGCATGGATCTGAACGCAGGGAGGAGGTCAGACACCACCCAAACATGAATGAAAACCCCACGTTTTCCTTTCCTTACTTCCCTTTCTTTCTTCACTCTCTCTAAAGTCTGAAGGTGGACCTTTTTCCTTTTCTACTAGCCCAGAGGGGTTATTTTTCTTCATGCCAGGTCACAAAGCAGGAAGTTACAGGGCCAATGAAAGACATTTTTCACAGCAGCAATCATTTCTTACATAAGTACTTCAAAGCATCCAACTGACTTCAACATTTCCAGCAATGTGGTCTGAGCCTTGAACCCAGCAAATGTTTGTGCCACAAATCACATTGCTGCAGGTCCTGCTTATTTGGGGGAAGATAGAAAACCGTGCTTCGACCTTTAAGATACCGTTCATAGTTTGAATACCCAAAAGTCACATCCGTTGTGGAATTATAGGTATTAAGGGAGCAATCCAGGTTCTCACTAGTTTCTTGAGTAATGTCATTATTGATGTCTATGAGTCTCCAGGGCTTTTTGAAATTTTCTGCAGCACCTCTGGTTTTAAGGAAGTTCAGGAATGACTTAAACCAGACCCACCTGGTGATGGGACATAATCTATTTTTTATGAAAAATGGGGGAGAAGAGACATGCAAATTGCATTTTACCGTACCTTTAACCTTCTTTTTTGTTGTTACATTTTTTGCAAGTATTCATGCTGGAATGTAACTGCTTTCCCCTGTGGAAGAGCGTAGGTTCAAGGGAGACTATGATTATTTCAGTTGTGTTCTGGATGGTAAAATGGAGTGGTGGACCAGAAAATATAAATATATAAAATACTGACCTACATAAAGTATCACTTAAAACAAAAAATATATAGACAATGGCCTTTTTATGGCACATTTGAAGCAGAATTTCCAGCTGTTGTAAAGAAGTTAAAATAATTATCTTTAGTAAAAATCTATGTTTATTTTACAGGGCTGTTAAACAAATCTGTACTTTTTCATTTTTGCTGTCATTGCACAGGACCAAAGTCACTTTAAAACTCAGATCCTGGGAGACAAGGTGGTGGACTGAAGGACACATAGGGACAGAAAGTTGAATGCATTTGTTTTTGAGGTGTGGAAAGGAACTCATTGGCGAGGACACTTGTCTCCTGAATGAGACAACAGAGACCTGCTTACTCAGAACCTCAGTGCTCTCCCCTCCCCTATCCAAACATACAAACCTTTCTCCACCCACTGCAAATGGCCTTCTTACCACTCAACCATCTCACTCCTCCTCTACCTCCCCACTTCCTGCTACACTTATTTACTCCCACCACTGGTCCCCTGTCCTCTCTCTTAGGGGTGAATGTAAACACACTGACAGGTGCAGAGGCCACTAAAGACCCAGGAGTTCTTTTATAGGCCCGCACAGCAGAAAGCCTTGTTTCCCCCTTGGTGTGTGTTTCTTTATGATCCCCTACAGCAGAAATCATAACATAGCGCTCCCTAGGGACAGCCATGTGTTTTGGGGTAATGAACACAATGGGGTGTTTTCTGTGTTTGCGCCTAGGCATGCAATGATGTGTGACCTATTGGACTCTAGACAAAGTGATGAAGCACTGAATGACGAAGTTCTCTCACATGAGGACTGTCATGTGAGAGACACAGATTCCAAAAAAATACAGAAGATAGTGTTGAGCAGGTACATACAATTAATTTCTAAATGACAAATGTATTCTCTGCAAATGAAAAAGGTATAAAGTTGTATAATCTCCCAACTCAGTACTGGCTGGCTGCGGTGCAGATGCTGAGGGCCCCTCCTGCAGCAGCAGCGTAATTGGGAGTTTAACGTCTGTCTTTCCCGCAACGAACAGGACACACACATTGTTTACATTGGCCTCAGATAGATTACGTTGGAGGTTGTGATTTAGCAGTTACATCATAGAGACAACAGTTTTGGTGCTTTGAAAGCTGACCTGGTTGGTTCAGTTCAAATCACAAGATTCTTTGATAGAAGTTATGTGATTTTTCTTCAACATCGGAGTGAAAAGCAGTTGAGACTGGAGTGTGTCTTACTCCATACACTTTCCGCACATTTCCTCTTTAAAAAGTAAGCGATGTAATGATACCACAGTTATCCTCCCATTAAATTATGGCATGATGAACCTCTTTTCCATTCTGTTTCTACCCGTTTTGACCTCGGCCAAAAAGAATAGATGGGAAGACCAACCTCGCAATGGGCCGTTGCTCCCCGCGACTCCCCATAAATTACCCAAAAAGGATCAACAAATCCAAAAACAAACAAAAGAGACATATAACTGAACTACCGGTAACCTCCAGCCCAAACTAACACAATAAACTAAAATAAGAAAACTTCACATACCACTTCAAGTGTTCATGGAGCTTGGGAAAGACAAACCTTCTAGTACGTAAGGAGGAAACCCCTCACTAGTGTGCTCTCCCTGTGGAACTGTCCCTTCACTCTCTGCCTTCTTATCACCTCCCCCACTCTACCTGAGCACTGATTACACTCAGGTGTGTAACAGGAAGAGGGAGAAGGGGAGAACGAGGGACAGAGAGAGAGAGAGAGAGAGAGAGAGAGAGAAAGAAAGAGAGAGAGAGGGAAAACAAGATACACACAGCAGAGGCACATGTAACACCAATGTTTATATTTATCATGAAAAAGGAGGTTTAGGTGCTTTAAGAATGTCCTGATAATGACTGAATGACTGTTGTGATTGCTATATCAAATGTATTTCTGTGGCAGGGCAGCAAGTGGACATTTAAGTAATTACAAATGGCTGAAAAATACATTGTTTCTACTAAAGAGCTAATAAATTAGCATTTAAGTAACATGACTATATATGTGAACTGAATTAAAAAAACCAGAGTAGTTTCAGAGAAATATTTTCTTAATCCTGACTGAGTCTAATGCTTAGATAAGGGTTCAATCTCTAGTCCCCTTACAAGCAACACATCTTTAACTGTAAAAATAAGTGCTAGCTAGTTTTCACTCCGTTTAACTTCTTTCTCATGTGGATTAAGAAGCACTTGATTGATTGTTTTTTTTGGCTGAACGCTAGCAATGCGACTGACAGTCAAAACAAAGTAAAGGAGTCAAAGTGAACCACACCGAGCTGGAGGTCAAAGAAACACACTCTGTGTACTTTTCAGCTGATGAGATTAGCTGTGTGTGTGTGTCTTAGTTTGAACTGTGTAGCACGGCATGTTTTTCAGAGTGCTTTTGTCTGAGATTTGCCACTTTTTAGATATTCAAATGGCTTTCTTGTAATTTGGTGCTACTTGACAATTTCCTAATTTTGCTGTTGCTTTTGTTCTTTCCAGTTTTAGTCAATTTTTTCTTCTCTCCATCCTTCGGTAATGTCGAATTACTGGTTACTGGCAGCTGAGTCAAGTACAAAAAAATACTCCAGCCTGATTACCTGCATTGTACAACCTGAAACTTAATATATATAATATAATATAATATATATAATAGAAATAATATCAAACACATATTAAAACCAAATGATTAATTTATCACACATCCCTACAAGAGTGGCCCTTATAGACCAGATGATTGTGGTGATTTAGGGCTTCCCTCATGAAGGACAAGGTGGTCCTGGGGACAGGGAAAGGTGATTTCTGAAGTGTCTGGCTCATGTCAACCTCTCACTCCCTGTGCTTTTCTTACCACCCTGTTCACTTCTGTCTGTCATCCCTTGTTCTCATCTGTCCCTCAACCTCCCTCATCAGTCCCACCTTAATGTCTCTTCACTTTATTCCTGCCTTCACGCTGCTTACTCCATCAACTGTGTTGGTCGTCTCCACAATTTCCCACAGTCTCTTCTCTTCTCCGTCTCTCTCCACACGTTCTGCCTTCTGATGGGTTTTGATGAATGCATCTTAGACCAGCTGTAGCAGCACCTGTAGCCCCCCAACACACACACACACACACACACACACACACACACACACCACACACACACACACACACACACACACACACACACACACACACACACACACACACACACACACACACACACTCCCTCCTCTTTTTCCACTTGTAAAAAGTCAGATATTAATATTTGAGCTGGAAGAGATTCCTCTGACTTTCTCACAGCATTTATGTTTGTGTGTGTTAGTACTTGTGTGTGTATTCACCTCCTGGAGCCTGGAATGCAGGCCCATTAGAAAATTTGCAATAAGAAAAGCATGGATGACGTTACATTTCATAGGGTTCATTAGAACAAAGCACAGCCTACCTGGAAGCATGGGAAGTTCTTAACCTGACACTTAAACATAGCTTAAAGCTTAAGCACACTTACTTGTGCTCCATTTAACAATTAAAAGCAGTGTTTCATTAGGTTAACCTTACTCCACATGCATGCACACTTGTTCCCACATGCACACAAATGTGCATGTAAGTGTCCCTACGAACACGGAGCTCCATTCAATATGCTTAAAAGCTATATCACTATTCTTTGCAGGTGTTTGCTGGCTTAATCACATGCCCAGACACACACAGACACACACACACATACACAAATAATAATAAATAAAGACAGACCATCTGGGTGACTTTAAAAGTCTGGCATTGCCATTTAGTCACAGATGCCTTTGATCTTTGATTTTGGATGGCAGAGGGAGGATGCCTTTAAAGAAACACACAAAAACATCAGTACGGATTGAATGATTTAAAAAGTTGTCTTCACAGAGTCTTTGCACAAATACGATTTTTACATATATACATATATATATATATATATATATATACATACCATGTGTTTTGTCACAGTCAGTGAGGTGTGTCATGAAACGAAACTGTGATGGGAGTCAGACTAGTAAATTTAATGTGGGTAAGGGTCAAGATCCAAAGAGCCTCTGAGGCCTGGGGGTCTGCCTCTGGCTGGACAACACATCATCAGTGTCAGACCTAGAAACCACCACAGAGCCACACACACACGCATACACATACACACACAGACACACAGACACACACACACACACACACACACACACACACACACGGGCACGTCCATAAGTAAACACAAATGTATTGCTTTTGACTTGGAGTTTATGCCTGGCCTCTTCTCAAGCTTTCTTATCATTTACACCTCTTGGGGGTCGGAGCTATGGGAGGTGTCTTTTTGAAGCATCCACACATGCACTGACACACACACACACACACACACCTGTCATGCTCTTTCTCTGTCCTCTGAACACAGCTGTGTTGTTTTAGGCCCTGTCATGTCATGCCACCTGATGAATCATGGTGGATGCTAGATGAAAAGAGCGGACCATAAACGTTAGCACTTACCCTTACACCTTAACGACAAGCACACACGCACACACACACACACACACACACACACACACACAACACACACACACACACACACACACACCACACACACACACACACACACACACACACACACAAACACACAAATACCTTCTTTAGCATTTGCTTGCTGCTTATACTCATCATGCATCTATGGATCTTTCTACACCAGATAATGACCCTTGGCCTCTTACGCTCACCACACCCAATTCAATACGTTTCCTGTTTTAGGGGTCATTACCATGTTTAACACACCTTGGATACAAATCAGGCATGGAAAAGTAAACAGGAAGCAAGGTATCAAACCAAAGTTTTGTAATGTGCTGTCATTCTGATTGATTGTTTGGGGGTTGGGAAAAAGCATTGCTTGTTTTATAGTTAAGCTTTAAATCTTAAATTATAAAGAAAATATATCCCACATGTCTGTATTGTGTACTAAGTGAAGGCAGCTGTAGTTACATGACCTCATTCTTTATGATGAACCTCTATATGTTCTCCCAGGTCAGGCTGGATGATCGTGTCGTACACACAGATCGAGGTCTCCTGATTCGCTCCCTCCAAACCTCTGATGCTGGCGTGTATGTCTGCGTAGCTCAAGAGCACACACACTTCACCCACACTCTCCTCCATCTCAAGCTACAACTTGTTACACATGGACAACTGGATGGGAAGCCCAAGCCCAGTGATGACCCCATGGTGGAGCTGCGCCACAGCGTGGAGTCCCGTCAGCGTTATAAAGACTACCTGAGAGTGATGAGCTCTCCTTTTGGCTCTCTGGAGGAGTATTGCGATTCACTATGGTTGGAGAAAAGGCCAACAAGGGTGCGAGGAAGAGGCTTAGGAGCTGGCAAATGGAAACATATACAGGAAATGAAGAAGAGCAGGAACAGGAGACAACACAGAGAGAGGGACGAAGAGTTGGAAAAACAGGAGCGAGGGAGGGTGGTGAGGACAGCAAAGCAGTGAGGGGTGTGGTGAACAAACAATCAGGGTTAGCTATCTATACGATAAGGCAGAACGTGACACATAACTGCAAAATTGCAATGACAGATCAATTCATGAGCAAGCAAAATCTAACTCAGAGTAACAGTAATGGGGCGTGAAAGACTAACTCTGAAATACAGTATATAGAGGTCAAAGAGTATTGAAAAGATATCAACATGCAATTTTATGTAGGATTGGGGTGTGAATATCTAATTGCATTCATCTCTCCTGAATCGGAACATGACTGGTCTTTTCTACAGCTTTCACTGGCTAAATACTGTAGTTTCCCCAGCAGGACAGACTGACGGTTATTAGAGGTGATGATTTGAGGATAATGAAACATATAGTGGAATTAGTGAGATTGGGAAAATACCAAAAAAACTAAGAGTTTGCTTGTGGTGATGACAATGCATTCATGTTGAATGACTGTAAATATTTACATACCATGTACAGGAGTTACAGCATGCTCATTTAGTCTTATTACTGATCTGTACACTTAAAATGATAATCATGTATTATGTTTGGTCTGACAAAATGACATATCATTCTTTAATGCTGTTGTTGAAAGTTATTTAAATAAATTTGTCTTGGAGCCTCTGTTCAATAAATTAATTACATTGTGTAAAGAGACTAAAGGACTCAAGCAAACAGCAAACAAGGTTGAGAATGGGTTTGTGTTAGTTCAGATGAGCCTCTCCTGATATAGCAACACAAGTCCCTGTGCACTGTATGCAGATGTCAGAATGATTCAGGACCAGCTGGTCTCTTGTTTAGGTGTGTGTGTGTGTGTGTGTGTGTGTGTGTGTGTGTGTGTGGTGTGTGTGTGTGTGTGTGTGTGTGTGTGTGTGTCTAAAAGATAGAGGGAAAATGGGTGCCTTCAGGAAACCATGCAAAATAGGAAAGTTTGTGAACAAACTAAGTAATTTACAGAATTCCTTGAATAACCTGGTAAAGCTCTAAATGCATCAACATCAGTTTCATGAGCAAACATTCTGCACAACAACACACTCATTCCAATGTTTCTAACTCTCTACAGGGGGGAACTTCAAAGTTGCTAGTACAAAAGTAGATAGCATTGTGTGTGTGTTTTTTCATTACACTATAAGTTGTGTAAAACAAGTGCAGTTTTTCCTATGCTTTCATATGTGTTTTTTTGGCTGCAGTTGCTGTGGAGTTTATATTGTTTACACATTTCTGTGGCAGGTTATTTAATTTATGTGGTTGCTTGTTGCCCCCCCCCATGGTGTCCCTATACTTTTTATTTATTGTCGGCCATTTTTTTTTATTGTCTAAGTTTTGTCTCTTTTCTGGTTAATTATTCTAAGGCTATACTGAATGTGTTGTATAATTGATAATCAGTTATGTTGGTTTGGATATAAGGTGTCTGTGGTTTGACGTTTAGGCTACATTGACATTGTTTTGTAGCCTAAATCTTTTCTTTAATTTAATTGGTATAATCTATATTAGCCTACGTATAGTCTTATAAGACTACTTACCTTTTACATTGTAGCACACTAACTTTTACTCAGAATACATTTTAACTAACCTACTTTTTACTTTTACCTGGGTACGTTTTTACTCAAGTATTTTTACTTTTACTTGTGTAAAATGCATTTAATGGAATACGACTTTTTGTTGAGTAAAGTATTCTAGTAGTCTTTTCCAAGGCGTTGAACAACTTCTAATGCTTAATAACTTAATAGCCTTTTAATTCTTTTACTGATCTCATATTTAGGCCTCCCTTAATACATGACTGTTATTGTCTGTTAGTGATACACTCTGTATTTTTTTGCCTAAACTACCATTCACCTCAATTCATTGTACTTTTACTGTACTTGTTTTTATATAAGTATGCACATACTTACAGCATTCAAGCCTCCTATTTTGTGTGTCCCCACAGTGATTTCTCCATGTTTCCTGTAACAAAGACAATAAATATTTCAAGAACTTCTTTCTTGTCTATAGTTTATTTATCAGTCAGCTGCAAAGAACAAAATACATCTCCACAAAAATGGAAACCGCAAAGGGACACCAGGAAAGGGCTAGAAAAGGCGTTAGAAAAGTGTTACTCAGGAAATATAAAACAAATGTTTGAACCACGTACACTATAATCACAATATAATTTATTGGAGAAGCACAACAGAAAATGCATACATTTTGTGAATGTAGTTTTTTGATTTGCTCTCTAGGCAAAAATCAGTGCTGTTGCATTCTTAAGGTCCTGCATCTCGCTTAGCCTCTTACTTTCATTGGTCTTCAATGCAGTGAATTGTTTAGTTCACTGAGGTCAGAGGAGAGTCAAGGAAATATTGAGGGGGAGAAGCAAATCATTCAAAAAAACATATTACAAAATGAGTTGTTTGAGAGGTGAGAAAGTCCCTCATAACACCCATATATGGAAATCATGAGTTGCCACACCCTGTTACAGTAAAAGCCCAATTTAGCAATGTAAAGGGGGTACCATTTTGCATACTGAGCTGAAGATGGCAATAGTCAAAAGAAAGGACTACAGTACTTGTTGGTGGTGTTTGTCCTTATTGTCAACAAATCGGTGACAGAACAAGATTTTACAAATTATTGCAGGTTATTTTTCCAGTGATCTCATATTTGCACCCCTGCTTTGAAGTGGATGTCCTTTTTTACATAAGAAGTCCATTGTTAGATGTTATTCTTCCTCATTTGGAGCTCTTCCCAAATTTAGGGGTCAGACAGTTGCCAGTGAGTTAACATGAGCTTTACATTTGGCTGGAGAAAAAAACAATGAGTAAAGATGACTTGCTGCAAAAGACAGGCAGACAGAGGCAGCAGGGGGTCAAACTAGGAACCAGAATTCAGGGAAATAAACTAGATTTAATGGAAGGAAGTGCTTACTTTGATGTGATTGGTGTAATGAGCAAGCAAGTCTGCTTAGAGCCCCTGTAGGGGTCTTACAGGATACACAGACAAAGGCACATGCACACATTATACTCCTTTTTCTCATTGTCTCATTTTAAGTGTTTTTTCTGTGTCCAGTGACCCACGTGGACACATCAAGATCAGATACAGTGCATCGGACTGGGGTCTTCCCAGTAGGTGGCATAGGTTGGACCGGTGCTGGATACTCTCTAATTAACTGATCTTGTCTGGGTCTGGTTTAAAAAGCTGTTTCAAGTGATTTACACTTCCCCCTGCATCAGGAATCTATCATTATAATACTTTTTATATAGGTCATTAAGAGTTTTTTTTTAAATGAAAATAAAACACTTGTTATTCTTTGTTAGTTTAGGAATGACCAAGTGACACGATTCACTGTCTTTTTTGATTTAAAAGAGAGCTTCAAACTCAAAGATATGCCTCAAAAAAGCAATTATCAAGACAGTCACCACCTGCTGTTAGTTGATTATCCATATCCACGAAATTTGACTTCCGGGATTGCTCCGGTGATGCAGGAAATTCCGCCGGATGCATGTATTTTCTGTTTGCCTCTGATTTCTTTGTGTTGGAATTTTAAACTTGGTGACTATTGTTGACTGCTTCTCAGATCTCTGCATGGTAAATTGAGACATCTTGCTGTCCAATCTGAGTTTTCACTCACACGACTATTTTGCAGCTGCTCTGTGCGGAGTATAGCACAGCCCATGACGATTCTGATTGGTTTAAATAAATCCCATTAAACCAGAGCGTGTTTTCCTCCCATCGCCGTGGAGCAGCCAGGCTCCCCTTCAGCGCCCTTTGGAGGACAGTCTGGCAAAGCAAGACTACTTGATACATAAAAATAACCATACAGATATCTGTTCCTTTAAATCTGTAATTCTGTATATTGCCATTAACCTAACAACAGTGAGCACATATTTGTGTTAGTTCATGCAAGTGTGCCCGGGTGCAAGAATTCAAAGCAAATGTGTTTTCACACTGTCCCACAGCAAACTTCCACAGGACCACTCCAGAATCAAGATATCAAACACCATGACAGGTAGAGTGGAGGGAGGTAAAGAGGAAAACAGAGCAGAATTGAGATGTCAGCCCACAGAGGTGTTTCTGGTTCTATATTACAGGGTATTTACAGCTGTGCAGATGTGTGTTTTGGAAGGTGTTGACAGTGAACTTCTGGGCTAGGTGGTAACAGCCAAGTGTTGTATTGCAGCTGTCGGGCTTGGCGGTATTGATGGCCGCCTGGGGGTAATGGAAGGCAAGAGGTATGTGTGTAAGCTCCAAACAGTTGTTCCCTCAGAAGTAATGACTACCTGTGTTCTCTTGGCCTGATTTACAGACAAACAGGATCTCTCCTCGCTCCAGAATTTGTGGCAGGACATACCGGATGCAGTGAATAACCTGAATACACCCTATGATAGATGTGTTCATTTGTTGTGTGATGAGCTGCTTTAAAAAAAACATGTTAATGAGAAAACTCTTTGCCTTATCGTTCTCCATCACTGTGGCAAATGCTTCGTAAATGTGGGATACAAGTTGTAATTTCTCGGCCGCAGGGTCGTTGTTGCTAATCGGATATCGAGTGTCAGGTGGCATTGTGCATCCATGCATATCTGCTTTCACACAGATTTTGATCGGGCCCATGTTCTTCTCATTAGAGGTCAAGGGTCACAAAGGAGGCTGCGGGGCTAAGCATGTCTGGTATTGAAGTACCAGAGTTTAAGGAATACTCTTTTAGTGTATCAAATATACCGGCAGGTTATAATGAGGCATATTAATTGTACATGAGTGTCTTAAATATAATCAAACACATGTAAATTAACTGAAATGGCTAAATCTAGTGTTTTACTAAAGATTACTAAAGATCAATGTAATAATTGTTTTTACTCCAAAAGTATTTTCTTGATAGTGAAGCAACTACAAAAATGCACAAGTTGGGAGTGTTTCTGATGTTTCATGTATAGACTCATTGCAAATTGAATGGGGAAATATATTGCGGTTACATCCAATGCAATTGGTTTTGTTTATTTTGAAATAAAACTATTCATAATTTCACCAATTTTTTTTTATAAAGTCCATTCCTTCACATGTCCGTAGCATTACCAATCCCATTTATTAATGGTTGTGGCTGCCTACAGAACTCGTATGCTACAGACATGTGAAAAGAATTATAGAGGAGCGGACATCCACATGCAGTGATCAGGTCTACAGTCAGTGCAGAAATCCAGTCTTTGTGGTAGTTTGTATGTCATGAGACTAAATAAATATAAGGTATTTTTTCTGTCTTCAAGATGTTATTTCAAATGGGCTTCTAACTAGAATCTAGAACTGGGATCTGGGAATATGGTTGTCTGTCTTGTTTCTGTTTATGGTTGGCTTTTCACCGAGATGCTGAAAAAACAGAAGTGTCCAAGAGTTCTATTACAAATCTAAATGCTCAAAGAAAGAATTGTCTAGTACTTTGTTGCTTTTGGTCAGGAGGTCAGGTTGATAGAAGGTCTGCTGGGTACCCACGTTCCTCAGATGAACTTTAAACACTCTTCAACAAGCCTTTCTGGCCTCCACCACACCCCCTCTCCTCGCTTGGTTTTCCTGTTTCTATAGTAACTTTGGTGTTTTTGGTGCATCATTTCTCAGGAAAACAAATACTTTGAACATGTACATCCACTTGCTGGTGGTGAGAGGTGAGAGGTGCTGAGCACCGAGCTGGGCCTAGCAGGTAGTGAAAAGTACAAAAAATGCACAACAATCTAATCAAATTAAGGATCACATCCTTTTGGGTGATGGTTAGCATTATTGCACCTTCACATTTAAAAAATAAAACAAACATGTAATTGAGCACTGATTTATTATTATTATTATTATTATTATTGTGACAATAATCTTTGATATGACTACACAGCCTTGTTCAGATTGAAAACTTTGAGGAGCCCAGAGAGGTAGAGTGGACTGGTTATATCATGCTTTGAGAATTAATCAGCAGAGAAGTTGAGCCTGGAGCAGATGGTGGATGACGTTACAGGGCTCAAGACTAGCAGAATGCCTTCAGACAGATGAGTAGGCCTAGTAAATGACGGTAGAGAGAAATTGCACAAAGTTCTGTGCATGATTAGCAACAATGTAGTCTCACTTTGCCAGATGTTCCTCCACCGCAGTGCTGCTGCGGAGGGTCTTGCTAGTCCACACAGCATTCCATGATCGGAGAAAACGTGCTCTGGTTTATTGGAATTTCTTAAACCAATCACAATCGTCTTGGGCGGTGCTAAACACCGTGAAAAGCTGCGGTGCCGCTGCAAAATAGGCTCGGTGCCGCTGCAAAATGGCCAAGGGAAGGAACTTGTTTTGGTGGAACGTATACGTTCGAAAACTGTTTTAGTCGTGCAACAAAAAACTCTGGGAGGAGTCCTCGGGGAAGAACCAGGACAAGGTGGAGAGATTATATCTCCAACCTGGCCAGGGAACGCCTCGTAACCATAGTCTTTATAAATCTACCAGAGTTTAAAATGCCAACACAAAGGAAGCCCAAGGCAACTGATATCTGACCAAAATAAGTGAAATTTCCATCAGCAATGGAGCAATCCCGGATATGAAATGTCAAGGATATAGACCAACAACAACCTGGCTGTGTCTGTGTCGGCTGTAAATTGTGGAAACCCAAACCCAAGGAGAATATCTTCAGCCATGAAGGGTAATGAGCTCAGTAAACATGGAAATCTTCCAGAACATTGTGGTCCAGGGAGGATTTTCAGCTATTTCCCATGCCTGGGTTTGAAGGAATCAATTTTAACTCAAATTTCAAGCTTGGCAATGTTTGAATTTCGATAATCTTGGAGAGTAATCACTCCATAGATATGGAAGAATCATTCCTCAAAATGGGTGATTTGTTTGATTTTCAAGTATCAGTTTTCAGTTGTTTTTACACTGTTAGAGGACATGTTTAACTTGGTCAACAATTTATTTGTGCAACTATTGGTAAGTCACAAAAATTCTGTTAAATGTAAACAAATGTTTGACGGACAAAACTTTTCATGTAAATCCTAATACACTTGCTATTATTTGAACGGGATTCCAGTGCTTGTTAGTGAAACTTTTAAGATTTTTCCATCGCAGAGGAATGTTCTCCTTTATCTAAACACAATTGAGTCATATTCTTGGACAACATATGTGTTTTTTTCAGCAACATAATGACCACACACATATTTTAATCTTTCTAGTAGGGACTTGTGCTACATCAAACAGTTTACTCCCACATTAGTCCAACACTTTAATTACAGTAATAAAATGGTATAAACAGTAATAGCTTTTACAGACGATTGGGTTTTACATGAGGGTTGACAGAGATCACATTCCCAGCTTATAATAGTCATTTGTACGATTGTACAAATTTAATTTGTAGTCAATTATACCATTTGAATAAAATATTTATTACATAAATTACATTACAAATATCAGAGGAATTACTTTGAAGACTTTTGAAAGACAATATGTGTCTGCTGACAGGCAGATTTCAGTGATGTTAACTATGGAGCGGTTCACAGATCTGTGGAACGATGCCAAAATTATGCAGTTAATTTAATGTACTTAATGAATTGGCATATCAGATTGAATGTCTGCATCATTGTGAGCCTTATTGCATTAAGGGTAGCTGTGTGTGTGTGTGTGTGTGTGTGTGTGTGTGTGTGTGTGTGTGTGTGTGTGTGTGTGTGCGTGCGTGCGTGTGTGTGTGTGTGTGTGTGTGTGTGTGTGTGTTTGTGTGTGTGTGCACAACTCGAGAACAGACTACATTCCTACAGTAACTGCATGTGTTTCGGTATGAGTATGAATATGTGTGTTTTCATGAGTGGGCCTGTATGTGTCTCAGGTTGCGGCTGGCATCCACAGATCCCAGGGGCAAACAGAGTATCCATGAAATGGATATGGCTTTCAGTACAGTTTGATGCCACACCTCATTGACCTTTAGCCTTTCAATCGGTTTTTCCAATTGGTCACATATCTTTACATTGCCTTGCATTGCTCTGCAGACACATTGACTGCACTAATCTCATTTGGAAAATATGTCCCTGATTCATGTGGCAGATATCAACTGTAAGGAAAGGAAGTGCAGACTGACTATCATGCCATGTCAATCTCTTCATACATATTCATGTTTAGAATGAGTGGCATCTTATCATCATTTTCAAATTAAATTTTTCATTTAAATTATCTAGCAGTTTGAAAATGGTTGATATTGATGGAGTCCGGAAGCAGTCCAGTTGCTGAAGAGAGATTAAACCATCAGAGTGTCCAACTGTCCCCCGACTTCACAGCCCAACCGCCCTTTAAACCAAATTTATTGTGATTTACGGTGATAAAGTCACTTATCTGTGCAACAGATGCAGGGAGCAATAACAAAACAGTAGGGGTACCAAGATAGGGGGGCTGAAAAAATATATAAAGATAAAGAGTGAGAGGTTTTCATCATATTGATCTGAGAGTAGGCTACTTGGCAAGCGGTCAGGGCTATTGGATGTTAGGGTGAGGAGAGGGAGGAGAAGGAGGCAGAAGAACAGGAGAGAGGGATCAGAGAGAAAAGTGGATTCTTGATTGGGCGTATTACTCTACAGCCTGATGACATGCAACGGCATCTCCTCGTTGTTCAGTCGTACCACATAGCATCATACCACTAAGGATTTGGCAGCTAAAACCAAACACCCCTCCACCGCCGCCCCTAGACTCGACTCTCTCTGCTTAACTCCAAGGTGAGAGAAATTCCTTCTCCTTTTGAAACCTGATTTGTTATGCATTATAATCACTAAATATGGGTATAAGTGTTGCATTTCCCTTGCCATAGTCATATACCTGCCTCTCTGGGGTTTCTAATTCACCTTGTTCATTCCGGGACACTGAGCCGAGGGTGTGTGAGAATCAGTGCAGTTTTTTCCTGTGTTTTGCCTTATTTTGGTTGGGCAACTGAGTATATTTCTTGTATTTTTATTGACATTGATTGTGATTCCTTCACTACTTACACGTGTTAGATACCACACTGTAGCGTGAAGTAGCACTTTGTCACATTTAGTTTTACTAGAATGAGGTAGTGTGCAAGGAACAATATCACAAACGTTTGACATGCTTTGATGACTTTAACTGTGGGTCATTCTTTCCTCTCTTTTCAGTATATTGCAGTGCATTTAGTCAAAAGCTGATTTCCTAAACTGTATTGTGGTGCTTGAAAATTACATTATTTGGACTATAATTTGCATTTTATGTAAGGAGAAAATGCATAAATACCTATCTATACTGTCAAAAGACATGGTCTGTCAAAAGACACGTGCTGTTGGCCTGGAGGGGCTTTGTGCTTGATACAAATATAGTCTCTTTTACTCCTATTTCTAATTATCAGCTGCAGTATTGACATTGGAAATGAGATAAACAGAACATTTCTGAAAATATAACATCATATAAGAAGGTGCGATCAAGCTCATTGACTTTAGCTTTGTAACCCAGGAAAGGTATCATAGCCTGTTTAACACATTAACAAACAAGGTGGTGTAGAGACTCGTAAGTGCTTTTAGGACTGTATGTGTGTAACTCTGTGTGTGTGCACACTTGGTATGCTCTAAGTATTTTCCAGAGGTGTGAATGGTGATGAGTTTCCAGTTTCTGAGATCAAAAGCTTAGATTAAATGTTTGTCACTATAACAGCTGCAGCACTGTGGGTTTCCAGTTGATACTGGCACAGGCAAGACTGCATGCACGTCTAATCGTATGTCTCTGTTGAGTGAAGAAGCATTTGCAGAGCTTGTTTCCTTTAACTCAAAACATTTGCTGGAGAACTTATAACATTTCTGCATGTTTAACTTCTGTTTTACAAGATACACATTGGCTGTTTGCAAAAACTTTGTGTTGTTCTTTGCAATAATACACACAATGTTCCTCTCTGTTTTTACTGTGGATGTGTTCCAAAAAGAACTATTTTATGAAGACCAAAGGGTATTTTTTGATTTAGGTCCCCAGGTGCCTTGCCACACTCACAACAACATTACATAAGACAAAATCTGGACAAAGTTTACTTCCAGAAGAAGCAAAACAAGAGGAAACAGGCTGAATAAAAAGAGAAACATTGCCTTAAATTAAAGGCAGATTGGTAGTGACCTTAAGTTCTACTATCCCCACTGCATGCAAAGAGCAATATCATCCCCAGACTAAGATATATATAGACGGGCATTTGACGTGTCACATTTCTATTTACGACCGCTAACAACATTTGTTGCTGGCTCCACAGCGAGAAACGGCAGCATAGCAGTACAAATGCAGCGAGCATTGGTATTCTCAGAATTAATCAGTTTCAGCTGAAATGATAAATGGAAGGGCCAGGCTCCTATTGAGTGAAATTCCTTTTCAGATTCAGGGCCATTCAGATGTCCCAGTAATGAATGCCAGTCATCAGAAGAGAAACAGTCCAGTTTGTGAGGCCTATTGTGTACAGCTGGAAATGAAAAATGACATTCATGGCCTAACACTGCATCATCTTTCACAAAACTGATGCCATGGCATGGTGATCAAGGCAGTTCCTTCCTGTATTTTAAACTGATTTTTATGACAGATGATTCAGTGCTGTCATAAAAGAGAAGCTGCCTGTGGTTCTTTGAGTGTGATAAGCCCCAGTCAGCTAGCATTTGTCTTAATGAACTCATTCTACATTCATTGCTAGCTAATTACTTTCCTTAATCGTCACCAGACACATGGTAGTAAATTATGATTATTATTTGTTATAGACTGTGAAATGGACAATATTTTTTATTTTTATTTTGCTTCTTTTTTACTTTCTTGCTTACTTCCTCTCTTCTTCCTTCCTGTGGTTTTTGATAAGCTTACCCATATGGCACAGCCTTTGATGTCTTTTCCAAAACCACGTGCATGTTGGTCCTCATGTTGTTTCATGGCGGGCGAATTCCTGTCTTCCAGTGTGAGGGCCTCCCCACACCACACACACAACACACACACACACACACACACACACACACACACACACACACACACACACACACACCACACACATAGTCAATGTCTCAGTCAAATCTAAATGGAAATATTCTTTTACATAATATCTCTTGTAAATGCTGGTGTAATTTAGTTAATTTAAAATTCATAGTTTGCAAAAAATAATCCCACTTTATTGTATTGCAGCTATTTCAATCCAGCTACAGGTGTTGTGAATTGGATAGGGTCTTATAATAAGCAGATGCCAACCTTTATTTATTTATTGATTTTTTAAGATTATTTTTATGGGCATTTCTGGCCTTCATTTTTGACCGGACAGATGAAGACATGAAAGGGGGGAGAGAGAGGGAATGACATGCAGTGAAGGGCCGCAGGTTGGAGTCAAACCCAGGCCCACTGCGTCGAGGAGTAAACCTCTATATGTGGGCATTTGCTCTACCAATTGAGCTATCTGGGCAGACGTCAGCATGAAGGGCACCGCTACCATCAGACCAAAGGATGTTCGGCAGCCTTGTGCAAGTGACAGATGACCGCACTCACTGCCATTTTATGGCCCCTTCAGCCATGCTTAAAGTTGAAATATGTGAACGAATAAGTAGAGAATATATTTCACAGAAGACATGGAGGTCACATCCAACCTGATGTGAATTTTATGGTGGTTCAGATTCCTCCTCACTAGATATGTGCGTGCTTCCATGTGTCTGTGTGTTAGGGAGAAAGAGATGAAATAAAAGTCACGATCAACTTGATAAATGATATAACATTCTCAGTGGAAAGTGTCATTTCAAAAGATTCATGATACTCAGTCCTTCCAGCTGTTCAGGTCTGCCTGCTGCATTCAAGGCTCGACTATTCCTGTCGATGGGGTTTGATATCCACAGTATCTTGGGAGTGTTGGGAGACTGACAATTTAAAAGACTACAGAATTGAACATCATTTAACTGTACTTTTTTACTTCGTTAATAGAACATAATTTACTACTGTTTGTTCTGTAATCACACAAACAATTTAGCATTTTTTAACAAGACAATGTGAATGCCTTTTTCCCCATTAGTGTAAAGGGAAAATATCACAGGAAAATGCCCATGATATTAATGTGTTGTATAAAAGACAAATCATTTTATGGCAGAGGGATAATTTTTAACAACCAGTAATTTGGCTTGATCATATTTTACATACACAAATGTTCTCAGTACCCTTTTTCACTGGCTTCATTTATGCAAAAATGTATGCTAATGTTCATTGGTTCTTGAGTGTGTAATTATGTGAGTGTGTAAATGACAGAGTGCAAGAGAGAGATAAAGAGAGGAAGATTGATCACAGAGAAGTATTACTCCCCTGTGAGTGCTGTAAGGGCAGCACTATTATGCAGATGAGCACATTAAATGTAGTTGGACACCACCCAGCATGTCATTAAATCTAAAATGGCAGTGGGACCTTAATGTTAGGCTGCTATTGTAATGCGCTCCGTCTTTCCCCCTGTTGCACATTGAACAACCCTGAACCACCATTAACCACCTGGCAGGGCCTCTCGGTGGCTCTCAGTTTTTTATGTTTTTACGTCTGTCATTCTCTTTGCTCTTTTTCTCAAATCCTGGTTTTGGGTTTGTCTGCCTCTCTGTCTTGTATGTAAAAATACAGCCAATTACCTCTGGCTCATCCTATTATGCCACTGGACAGCCACTGTAGATGGCATAAATATAACAGTCCATACCTGTTTGTAATGATGAGCTCAGGGGACCACAGTGAAACCCATTACTCCAATTACCCAATTATTTCAAATGATGGGTGATTATCAGACATCATCACAGATACTGATGTAACACCACCTCCAGAGTAGCTTTTTTGCTGGCCTGCATATAGCTATTCATGTCTCTATTTTCTTTGTGTCAACACACACACATGCAGTTAGTCCTTGGCCTGCTGTCAGATGCCTGTTTTGACAAGTCATTCAGTGTACTGTTTCCCTTTTCTGAACCAATCAGGGACTTGGGATGAAGCTCTCATATTCACTGGCAAAGGAAACAGAGCTGTTAGTGCAAGGTCACAACCTTTCACCTGACATGTGAGAAGTGTGTGTGTGTGTGTGTGTGTGTGTGTCTGTGTGATTGTGTGTGTTATGTGAGCACATTTTTTTTTTTTGTAGCTCCTCTCCTTCTCCCTATCTATCTGTACTGAAACCCATTCCCCTCACAATACTAAATAAATAAGGCTCTGTCAAGCTGAAAAAAACGCTTTTGAAATGACAGCAGTAACCAAATGGTGAAACAGATTGCATCTCTGTCCTTTAATCAGTGATAATAGCCCTAGGTCTTCATGTCATGTAAAGTCAAGAAGGGGTTTTAAGTTCTCTGGCAATCCTACTTCCTGATAAGTATACATCTCCTCCTCCTGTTCCCTCCCCCTGACGCCTGCTCTTCCCTTTTCCCACCTCCTCCTTTTCATCTTTTCCACCCTCCTCTTACAATCCACGGCATCGCACCCAGTGATGATGGACATCTCAAGCACAGACCACTGTTTACTCAGTCTAAAAATAATAGGTTAGGCTCCAAACGCCATAACCTGTGCATGCCTGACAAGTAAGACACAGTAAGTATTTGTGTGTGTGTGTGTGTGTGTGTGTGTGTGCGCGTGTGTGCGTGCGTGTGTGTGTGCATGTTTCTCTTTGAGAGGTTGGAGGGGTCATCAGTTAGGTCATATGTATATATCCATACCAGGTAAAAGAGATGTCCGAAGAAGGTCGGAGGCTCCTGTGTCCACCAGTCATCTCCCAAGTGGCATAGTGTCACTTGCCCCCCTTTTTGCCTCTTCTACTCATCACCCCCTCACTCCCCGACTGGTGGTAATACAGCCTGGACTATTCTTAGCTTCTGTGTCAAGCCTGTCTCTGGGGGGCAGTTGAGGGGTCTCTGTTACACCACACACACACAGACACACACACACACACACACACACACACACACACACACACACACACGCACACACACACACAGGTGTCTTGAGACATCTCTATTTGATAATTATTAAGCTGTAACTCTGAAACCAATTTGAAGAGCCCCCTAAGTACAAGATCGGGTTTCACTACAACTGAAAACTCAATTACAGTTTTTTCCAACTGGTTACACATGTTTTCAAAACCATATCTCCTTTTTTCAAAACTCTACACACAATTCCCAAAACTGCACACACAAAATGCAAAATGCCTTACGTCTTTAAAATGAAACCCTGCATTCCAAATGGCATAAACAAATCTGAAAAGGAAGCATTGGCATCAAATGGCAAACACTTTTTTCGTAAATCTAAAGCTCTTTTGTCTTTCATAGGCTTATTTACAATGTTCCAGAGTAAAAGTAATCTGGGGGAGAGTGGTTGAAAAGTGCACTGTAAACAACAATGCAATGTTGCAGTAACACAGAAAATATTTCTGTGCAAAACATTACATTTATAAGATTACACATGTAAACCAAAGGTATCATGTTTGGAATAAAAATATGTGTGAATATGTTTTTGAATGTGTGTGTGAGTGTGTGTTTGTGTGTGTGGGGGGGGGTTGTGTGCGTTTGTGTGTTGTTCTCATTTCTGAAGTTTTGGACACCACTGTAAAGCTACTCCAGATGGGCTTTTCTCATGGTCAATCCGTGGTTGATCACATGATGAAAAAGTGTGGCCCTGATCTCATCAGTGATGGCTCTCCTTTTTTCTCTTCTTCCCTCCTCCTCCTCCTCCTCCTCCTCCTCTCCTCCTCCTCCTCCTCCTCCTCCTCCTCCTCCTCCTCGTTGTCGTCTCCTGTCTCTCCTTCCTCCTCCCCTTGCTCTCTGTCCATTGTTGCCATCTATTGTTCAAAACAGGTCATCCAACCTTCAACCTACACACACCTAAAGGATTTGGTTTGACCCCCTTTTACCTTCAGAACTGCCTTAATTCTACGTGGCATTGATTCAACAAGGTGCTGAAAGCATTCTTTCGAAATAATAGCCCATATTGATAGGATAGCATCTTGCAGTTGATGGAGATTTGTGGGATGCACATCCAGGGCACAAAGCTCCCGTTCCTCCACATCCCGAAGATGCTCTATTGGGTTGAGATCTGGTGACTGTGGGGGCCATTTTAGTACAGTGAACTCATTGTCATGTTCAAGAAACCAATTTGAAATGATTCGAGCTTTGTGACATGGTGCATTATCCTGCTGGAAGTAGCCATCAGAGGATGGGTACATGGTGGTCATAAAGAGATGGACATGGTCAGAAACAATGTTCAGGTAGGCCGTGGCATTTAAACCATGCCCAATTGGCACTAAGGGGCCTAAAGTGTGCCAAGAAATAACACCACCACCACCACCAGCCTGCACAGTGGTAACAAGGCATGATGGAGCCATGTTCTCATTCTGTTTACGCCAAATTCTGACTCTACCATCTGAATGTCTCAACAGAAATCGAGACTCATCAGACCAGGCAACATTTTTCCAGTCTTCAACTGTCCAATTTTGGTGAGCTCTTGCAAATTGTAGCCTCTTTATCCTATTTGTAGTGGAGATGAATGGTACCCGGTGGGGTCTTCTTCTGTTGTAGCCCATCCGCCTCAAGGTTGTGCGTGTTGCTTTGCTGCATACCTCGGTTATAACGAGTGGTTATTTCAGTCAAAGTTGCTTTTCTATCAGCTAGAATCAGTCAGCCCATTCTCCTTTGACCTCTAGCATCAACAAGGCATTTTCGCCCACAGGACTGCCGCATACTGGATGTTTTTCCCTTTTCACACCATTCTTTGTAAACCCTAGAAATGGTTGTGCGTGAAAATCCCAGTAACTGAGTAGATTGTGAAATACTCTGCCCGTTTGGCACCAACAACCATGCCACGCTCAAAATTGCTTAAATCGCTTTTCTTTCCCATTCTGACATTCAGTTTGGAGTTCAGGAGATTATCTTGACCAGGACCACACCGCTAAATGCATTGAAGCAACTGCCATGCGATTGGTTGATTAGATAATTGCATTAGTGAGAAATTGAACAGGGAACCCTGGGAAATAAGTGTAGCATTTTGATTGGTTGTGTTTGGAAAAGCAAATCAAGTCACTACTTGATGGTAAGGTTTAAGGTTAGAAGTGCAAGTTAGTGAATGTAATGTAATGTAATGTAATGGGGTGAAAATGCATCAATGTGCTTGTTCCTACAAACTGCTCAGTGTTGTTGCAGAGAAAAGACAAAGTTAGTTCATAGCTTGACACAGGGCCCCTTGCCCCTAGGTGACTGCATGTGACACATCAACACAAAAACAGATATTTTTACCCCCTTTTTTAAACCTTGTTAACTCTAGTCTCTACTTGATAGCTTGATAGTGGTAACTGAATCCTCCTTTTAGACATGTGTGGTTTTATTTACTTTCTATGACAAATGTATTACTCCCATCACAAACTACATGAGAATAAGCCTGTCTTTGTTTGCTAGTAAGACACTACCACCTGGCCTTTGGTGACAGTTCTGAGTGTGTGTGTGTGTGTGTGGGGGGGGGGGGGGGGGGGTTCCCATTTCTGGATCAGGAGTGCAGTTGAGGCTTCCCTCTCATGTAAATCCTGAGGTTAGCGTCTTGAGCACGTAGCACTTCATAACAAGGGCATTGCCTTACAGACCACACGCACGATCTGCACCCAGCTAAAGCCTTACAGAGGGTAGAAAATCTCGTCAATGTGTCTCTGTGTGTGGCAGAGGAAGGGACATGAGGAGGAAGGTCTGGTTTAGTCTTCATTGCAGCTGTCCTGACCGGGGTGAAGGCGGAGCCATTCTGCACTCATCCTGTCAAACTTCACACACATTACACATATGAACACCCTGACACATATAGTGCACTCGCTGTTCAACAGGTTCTAATAAAAGATTGTTTAAAAAGTAATTCAGTTAGATAAGTTAATTGCACTAAAGACGTTTGTGGTACATGTGCCATATGTGTCCTGACCAAGGATGTTGTGATATTTTGTAGCTCAGTTCTCTATTTGACAATATGGTAGTAGATTAGCTTAAAAATATATATTTTTTCCTAACAGTTTCTCATGTCACCCTTAAAGTTAATTTCCCATTATTTATGTGATAGCCTGTAATTTTCAACAGCAGTACAGAGGGAGCAATTTGGCCATATTGCCAAATTAGATTTGGCAACCTTTCTCTTTAAATGCCTAGTGATGAATCAAATGACCTTCTCTTGTTATGGAGACTTTGTCAATTACCAAAGCTTTTAGCTACACATCTGTGCAAGAGACTCAAATTCAAAGTAATCTATAATAATGCTATAATGTAGGATGCACTGGATTACAGCATTGGGGTCTGTGATTGTTTTCTACCAGCTCTTTCATCAAACCCAACCCCCGGGAACAGAATTACATCCCGTTACTGCAGATTTAAAGGCTCTATGATCTGCATTGTCAAGCTGTGGTGACTGCAAGATCAACACAAAGTTATGAAGGACTACTAGACGGCTACATCATTATCAACATCCATTAACTGTAAATTTGTCTCGTCATTTTTTTAAAATTAATGTGCAGAAGTTGTGTATATTTTTAGTCTAATTGACCATAAATTCATGAGTAGCCTACACATACTCAAAAATCCATTAATTTAGGGATCATTTAGTCTTAAAGTAACTGTATGCAACTGTTAAATGTTCTGAAACTGTGTAATTTTTCATCTGATGATCACAAATGACATGTAATAGCAAACAAGACTAACAGTGAAAAGTACGCTATTTTTTGTTTTGTTTTTATTAGTAAGAAACAAAAAGATTTACGGCAGGCAGACCAGCTCTACAGTAACACATTATGACCAGTCACAGATTTTAACGTAAAACCGTAAAAGCCTATATTAGTGAGTATCCAGACGTTCTGTTTGCAACACTTGAAATGCATCCATGCATCTGTAACATATTCTCTTTTTGTAAATTTAGGTTTTTCTGTCAATTCATTTCAACTATATAACCTCCAAGTAATGCTATCTCAGTAATACAGTGTGTAATACAGCACCCTAAAGAAAACTCCTTTAGGACAGCATGTGTGGTTAAAATACTACCACTTTTATCCAAATCAGTGGCTAGAATCAACACAAACTGAAAGTAACAAATAGCCACTTTCCCTGAAAATCAACTGCAAATGCTAACTAGAAAAGCAGGAATTTTATTCTTTATTGTGGGTATTCTAGAACAACAAACTAGCCAGAGGTGAGACACATTAACGTCTTTTAATAATTGTATAAGTCTCTACTATTGCTGGTCACTGTCCTCAGTATAGCTGCAGGGTCAGAGGTGCCATTTGTTGCAAGGTGCTGGTCTACCATACTTGGTTCAATGGTTGTGTAAAAGAGACTGCAGAGCACAGCTCTAATGTCGTATTTCTGGTGGTTAATGGCCTCCCATGAGCCTGCTCCTGTTTTACTGCCCAGCCTGTGGGAGGGAGGAAGGGAAAGAGTGATGGCGCTTGAGGGAAAAGGTAGTACAGAAACCCAGAGAAAGTGAGACAGAGAGAGAACAGAAGTAAAGATAGGGACAGAGTTCACAGAATGAGAGGAGAGAGAAAGTATGCATAGATATGAGATGGGGAAGAAAGAGGTTGAGAAGGAGAGGAACAGGGATTGTGGTGTGAGACATGGTGTAAGGTGACCCAGAACAGTGCAGCCAATCTGACTCCTGCTGATGGATGGGCTGTTCAACAGAAGATGTCTGACTACTGGAGCTAAAAACTTGACATTTATCCACACAACATCCTTATGTAGTTGGAAACCAGCATTTAAAACCAAACAAAATTGAGTATGTGATAAATCATTCTCTAGCAATATGGACTAAAGTTATTTTGCAATGCTAACACAAGCAAAAACACAACTCTGGCAACGCACAGTCAACACCCTCAAACATGAGCTATTTCTTTCACACATTCCTGTATGTGTTCAATGTGTGTGTGCGTATGTGTGTGTGTGTGTGTGTGTGTGTGATTTACTGGTTTCTGTATGTGGCCTCCAGTGTACAAAGGTCCACCATCAAGTTCAGGGTCACATTTACACCCATTAATCACAGAAGAGGCGCCAGATTACTGCCTCAGCTTCTCTGTCATACTCTCCCATTCAGGCCTGCGGAGGTTGTGGTTTGCCCTTTAAGGTTCAAAATCTACTCACACTGTAACTGCCCACTCTGAATGCTGATCAGACAGGTCAGCAGTGAACCCACGGCACTGTGGACCGTTTTACGGGTCCATCGCAATAAACTTGTTGTGTGCAGACTAACATTGCTCAAGGGTTTTAAAAGTTTTGCTAAACATACAGTATAAATTTATCCACATGGAATGAGAATATTCCATTTCATGTACCGGTGCAACTATAAAATAAAGCATCTTGGCTATATTTCACATGATGACCTTTCAATGAAGTGTTGTAACAAGCGGAGCAGAATTTATAGGCAATGTCATGTCAATAATCTTTGATTTACATGACCACAAACTTGCTTATAGGAAACAAAAAATATATTGGGGATAAAGTGATCTTTTAATGAGACGTAAAAGAGAGCAAAGCTTTCTGTCTGTTTAGCTTGGGCTTTAATAAAAGCCTACAGGAAGCCGTGGTTGTACTTTAGTACCTTAGTAGTCTGTAGAGTTGGAGTCAGTTATAGGGCAGAGAGATGAGCAGCCACACCAAAGCACCCTCACTGCAGTTATATATAGAGTCTGTTCACCCCCGCCCTGTTCTGGAGGTGAATGAGCTGTAAGCAAACACATTCTATACTGCTTACATGACCTGTTTTCACACCCACCTCCTTAGTTTTGCTTTTATTTTCTCTTCCCTCTTTCACATCTCTTACATCCCTTGTTTGTTAGTGGTTTGGCAAAGCAGTACAGCATGTGGTTAAAGAGAAAATATAAAGCACAAAGTGGTCTAGTAGGATAGCTAATAGTGTAACATATCAGTTCAGTCCCTGTCATGATTGTTGCCTCAATATGTATCAAACGTGACAAAGTAAAATTTGCAATTTTGATTCACTGTCTTACACAAACTTCCAAATGCACACCCTCGCTGCAACCAACATTTTGCCCCCACATATAGAAATTAGAGCTGGGCAGCGATTAAAATTTTTAATCACGATTAATTGCAGAATTTCCCTGATTAATCGCGATTGATTGCAAAATGAAATGATGAATTCAAAAGTAGTGTATTTAGTGCAATTTTTTTTTTAAATGTTCTGCCATATGAACAAAAGTGCCCTAACATTTGTTCTGCAAAAACTTACCAGCATTTTGTTTATTAAGTAGCAATTAAATAAAATATTTAGTGTACATCTCAACTTAAACAATGTATTTATCATGTCCAGAGTTGAATTCCATCTGATTGGAAAGTGTTGCATAAGCGACTCCTTCTTATGTCCACGTTCATCTGTTGTTGCTCTAACTCTGCAGCACTTGCTGCCTGGGTTTAGAGCCCCACAACTTTTCTGCACTTCGCAAGGACACTGTCCAACGCGCTGTTAAGCAGAGACACTGAGGGACACTGTCCAACGCGCTGTTAAGCAGAGACACTGAGGGACACTGTCCAAATTTGACACATTCCACTGCTGTGCAACTTCAATAAGTGTCCCGCGCGTGTTTCAGCTTAATGTCTCTCCTCTGTTTTCAGTCCAGTCATAGCACGTGAATGCAGCGCACACTTTTCATCAATATAATGCACTGCCGTCGTTGTTGCGATTCTCAGACCAATGTCCTCCACAACCATAATGGGCCTTCAGTCTGTAGCTTTCCACGTCGCTATGGCATTGTAGCGTCTCTTGTCTTTGTTTGTCTCTGCTTACCCACACGCTGCATCTAATGTAGTGTAAGCCTCGTGCCACTGTGTGTTTCGCTGAATGATTTGCTGGTATCAACTGTCAAGGTGATATTTCAGACTGGAAGTACTCCGGTGATCAGAAAATTCAACTTTGCAGTATTTACAAAGCCTGTGAACAACAAACTTTTACAATAATAAAGAAATAATAAAAACTGCGTTAACGCGCAATAAAAAATTTAATTAATTAGTTAACGTGATAATAATGCGTTAACTTGCCCAGCTCTAATATAAATCCAAGGACATTCTTGTAATTTAAAAAAATTAAAAAGAGTAAGAGAAAACAAGAGAAAGAGAGTGGGTTAGAAAAAAGGAGAGATGGGGGGGTGGACCCTGACAGCAACAGGATGCATGGAAAATGTCAAAGGCCACTGCAGTGTACAATTGGTCGAGGCCTCCCATGTCGCCGCGAGTGTTTTCTACATACTGGCTGTGAGTGTGTGAGAGGTCAGTGCTGGATGGATACTGTGGCCATTGTCCTGAGATGGCTGACCACTCATTTCCTCTCACTGACCAGGTGCTGAGGTCAGACAGATGACCTGCAAGGAGTCTCTCTGTGTTGGTGTGAAAGCATTTTCACACATGCTGCTTTTACCATGAGTAAACATTTTACTGTTAATGGGTCAGGATTTCAATAGCAGAAATTAGATACATTTATGATTCAAGGTGTGATGTTATTACTGCTAAAGCTGCTTCCAGAGGTAATGCCAAGATGCTCCAATTTCAGTGACAATTTCAGGCTCCCGCTGAGTGCAAATCACCTCCCGTATCTTGAGAAAATGTTGTATTTAAATTTCAATCTTGATTGAGTTCATTCCTCTCCCCGTCTCTTCCTCTCTACAGAGTTAACTCACAAGGTGTTGTTTATATTGCTCTTTCTTGGTTGAACCTGGTTACCATGTGGAGCTCCTGCTGTGTGTGTAAATCAACACCTTGTCGCATACACCAGCTTATAGCCACCTGTGACAGAACGGCCAAAGAAAAGAAAAGGGTGGATGGAGTAAAAGGAAAATATGTAAAAAGAGAAAGAGAGTTCTGTCTCTTTTTGTTATGCTGTTCACTCGTTATATGACTCATCTGTGACTGAATAACAAAAACAGTGCCAGCGGACACTTTCCACTCACACACTTTCCATATCCCTGAGATGTACTGACACACACACACACACCACACACACACACACACACACACACACACACACACACACACACACACACACACACACACACACACACACACAAAGACACCAGTCCGCAGTGTCACAAACAGCTGCTGCCCCACCACCCTTAAAACAAAAAAAGATGAGGATGGCTTAAGAGAAACTCAAGAGTGGAAGAATGGGAGACCTATTTTTTCAGAGAGAACATAGTAGCTTATGTGGATTTGGCTGGAAAGGCTAAAACAGAGTTGGTTTGACTGGTTTAGTGTGCCCTCAGTAGCACTGTGACAAAGCAAAGACACACGCGCTCTCACACTCACTCTCTCTGTGGTCCAGCTGCTTTTCCCATTATGGACCAACCACAGACACTTACCTGATCAATTACATTCACTTATTCAGGATCACAAATGTCACACTTCAGCTATCACGCAACATCTTAATTATATACTAATTACAAACATTAAATGGTTGAAAAATTCTTAGTGTTTAACCGCTGGATAGAGGGTCTTTAAAAATGGGCGGTCTGTGCAATGGCACAAACATATTTGAAATTGGTGCTACAGGAAGAGAGAAAACATAGAAAATAAGCTGTGACATTCCCTTTTTCCTTTAAAAGATAGAAAACCTACAACTACCAGAATGCACTGCCCTGCACCAATAAATGTTCCCACTGGTTGGTGATGTAATGCAGCATGTCAAGCTTGTCCGTGTTGACACAGAATGGCTGCTAGTCTTTTATAAACTAAAATATGTTCCTGAAAACATTTTAGGAAAAAAATTATCTTTAAAAACGTTTCATAGTTTAATCTGAGCAGTAGTGGTAGTGTGCACATCCCCAATGGCGAAGTCCAGGGCAAAAAAGGCCTGGAAACCACTGAAAAAAATGTAATGCCCGCACTCTGCTAATACTCCACGTTTACAGCAGAGTGTTAGCAGAGTGCGTGCGTACATTTAAGGTGTTGCATTGTTTTGACCCTGCTGGGTCTTCCTCAGGCTTTTTTGTCACTTTTTTTTCAATAGTTTAATCTCAGTTCAGATTGAGTTTGAGTTCTGATGGTTGTTGAGCAGGGAAATCTGGGCACTGGTAAGATGGAGGAAACATAGTTTTTAACATAGTTTATTTACACATACTGCCAACGATAGAACAATAGAAAGTTGGTTGAATGTCTGCAAAGTATCCCTTTAATGATTCTATCTCTCTTGCAATCACTCACACAAAAGATATAATAATTTTCTTTGTGACAACTCTGCAGGGTGGGAAATTCCTGTCTCAGAGTATTATATATCGCTGTGCAGTGTTTTGGCATCCGAAAAGAATTTAAACACATGAATCTGTTTCCCAAACCGGATTTCCTGGATAATTCTTCATATCTCACATACCATATCTCATCTAGCTGAAGCAAAACAGCCTTTCTTTTTTTTTTTTTTAACACAGGGCGGTTTTTGGTCAGTACGCCTGCTCAAGGCCCGAAACACACTTTTCGCAAGGGGTCTATAATTGCTAGCAGTGCTCCTGGACACACCTATCTAAAGCTCCTCATCTTCTACAGTCCCCAACAGTCCACGGAGTCGTCAGTCCAGTGCAGGTCCAGTTACCAAACATTTCCTTCTCAGTTAGAAATAATAAATAGTAAGGCTGGGCAGGTCAGATTAGAGAGACCATTGTGTATTTTCATGCAGCTGAAGACAAGGGCTGCACACTAAAGCTCTAATGCCCTACAGATGGTTCCACTCACTTTAGTCAACTACAGGACGTACCTTCTCTCCATCCTGGCTATATGATATGCTAAAGCTTGACAAGACCTCCGACATGCCTGCGTCGACTTTGTGGGAGGACAGACTACAGGAATTCGTCAGGGATTTACCATGTCAGATAATATTCTGCATGTGCAATCAACATTTCTCACAAATTCAGAAATGATTAACCATTGACTTTCACATTCATGGAAGTGTTCAGAGTAAAGCAAATACTGTTAAAGAACTGGTTTTAAGACACTTCCAGTCAACAAACGTCTCCAGGAGAAAACTGTCATTATTACAAGGGAATGTCAAAAGTAAATGATTTTCTTCCCAGACTGACTGTTGACATTTAACAGTCACAGGGAGAGAAGTCCAGCCAGAATAAACATCCTCTCTTTCCACGATTATGACTTGCGCCGTCCTGCTTCTGTAAGACCAACAGCTGCAACAAGTCAGTGCAGGTGTTTTTGTGGGATATGTCTAAAAACATTTTGAGTAATGTTAAAGAAATCATAGGCAGAAACACAGTAATGGAATAGTAGTAGATGAGCTAGGAGGTTGAGAGAGACTGCATCATGAATGGAAATTGAAGACAGAGTATTTTTATAAGCCCATCCATTTTGGCACTGGTTTTCTATTTGAACAGGACGACCTGGGATTATATACCATTCTCTCTCCATCTGATATGCTGCGGCCTGACCAGACCTCTGATAATGTCTTTCTAGACATTCTTGGAGATACTTTATACAGCCATTCGTCAGGGATTTACTGTGTCAGATAATGATCTGCCTGTCATAGTCAATGTGCACACAAGAGCTTTCACTGGCTCAAGCTGCTGGGAAAAACGCTGACATCATTACTGAGTTTGATTTAATTGCCACCAACCTTGCTACTGTAGGTCAATTTAAAGGAACAGGACACCCTGTTTTAGAAAACTGTTTCATTTGCAGTGGGGTTTACAGTATTTCTAACACCTATATCTAACACACAGCCATGTGAGAGTGAATGATGGGTCATTTAAATGAAAATATGATAATGATATAATAATATAATATATCATATTATTATTTCGTAGGTGTCACATGTCTGCATGTGTGCTGCAGGTGGTTAAAATCAGTGACCAGAGAATGTCGAACTATCTAAAGTTGTTTTAATAAAATGAAAGACAGAAAAACTGTATAACAGGAAACACACGATGGAGGGTCACATTTTATACTGTGTAATATGATATAGCATTGCAGTGAAAAATTAATGTGGCCATTAGGGTGGTAGGTAGATACTTTACTTTTCACATATTGTATTTTTGTCCCAATCTAAATGTTGAACTTTAGTTAACCATGCCCTCAATCTGTCAAATAAAGCAACAGATTTTAGTTAATCAATTATATGTTAACATTTTTCAAGTCTGTCTTAGAACAATAGTCAGGGGGCCATTTGTATATTGAATCAGGCTTTGCTTGCTGCAATAGTTTCTTAAGTATTTATTTCTAAAATAAGAGATCCTTTTTCTCCTGACATTGTTTTCTTGCTGAGAGGTTGTGAACAGGATGGTGACACTGTTGAGCGGTTTACTATAAAGACTGTCATTTTGGAAGATACCACTTATCTAACTCAGACTGACTACACATTAGGAATGGATTTCCCAATGTTGGCACCTGAATAATACGAACCAAACCCATCCCTTAAAGCACACTTTAGTTTATTTTGGGTGGATATTGTTAGACTAATGCACTGAACAGAGTCACAATAAGGTAATAACATCCAACATTGGGACTTTCTTAATACAACTTAAGATTTTTTTAGAGTGCAGTTTATTAGATTGAACTGCAGTACTGTTAAAACTTTTTAGACTTGTTTCCTTTTCGTTGAAACCTGACCTTACGTTATAAACATCTTTCCAGTCATAAACTTGGACAAGGTTAGACGTTTTTTCATTAGAATTTGATTCCCACTTTTTTAATAACACACACATCCATTTCTCTCCTCACTTCTGCATTACTGTGGTGCCGGTTGCTAAAGGGCATCTGCAGCGTCTCCATTCTGCCGTGCTCTTTAAAATGGAGGTCAAAAAGTGTCACATATTCCAAATGGCTGAACACTAATATGCTTGATTACTGGTGAAAGGTCTGCTATGGGCCATGCATGTAGATACCAAAGAGTGCAGGGAAGTTCACATTTACATCCCAACTTTTTTTTATTAAACAGTACACTACATTCATTTAATCAAATCTGCTGAATTTACAAAAGTTTGAGTTCTTCAGTCGAGCTTCACTGAATTTGAATGAAAATCCATACTTATAACTTTGATTGCTCAACAGTGTCCAATTAAGGCTATTAAGTTTAAATTCAAGCCTGTAAACACTATAAAGTGGTCCATTTACTTCTGTTGTTAAGCCACTAATCACACTAGAGCCTTGAATAACTGTTGTTTACCAAGTTCACCACCAGTATGCTAATCTGTACAGACACATAATTATCTCTTGAGACGTTTTGCCATCGCTTGGCTCTTTGGTTCCTTCAATTTCCTCAGACCAACTCTTTGGTCAGGCATAATTGTCTTGTCATTTTGACTAATCTGATTTAAATTACATTTTGCTGACGGAGCGGGTCATGCATCAGTTCAACCATTCATCATGTACTTTATTTTATTAAAATAATATAAAATACTTTCATAACAGAAAAAAATAGTCATCCGTGTTGTTTTATGTAATGCTATTTGAATGGGCCAGTCTGTCTGGCGCTCTCCCATAGGAAGAAAGACAGGAGAGACAGTAGAAGACTTAGAACACAAGGGCTTTGTTAGGTGCACACACACACACACTCGTGCGCACGCGCACACACACACACACACACACAAGCACACACTTTTCACTTTTCAGCAATGCGGCGGCAGTCAGTCCCACTCCGTTAGGGGTAAAAACACACAAATTAAACACTGCGTGCTTGTGGTTTTTAATTTAGCGTGCTGACAGCCATCCAATAGTCCTGTGGTGGCACTGGATAACTTTACGACCCTGGTGAGCACAGCCTGGGCCAAGGATCAGGACTGAAACCCACAGCTTTAACCCCTACACACACACACACACACACACACACACACACACACGCATGCACACACACAGTGAATCTGGAAGATCTGAATTACTACTGCAGATGTTGACCATCAATCCAACACTCGTTAGGGGGCATAATTGAGCTGTAGATTGATCCTGTAGTCAAAACATTTCTGTAGTAAAATAATAATAATATTGTCAAAAATAAAAATTTAAACAGTTACTCACACACAATATGCCAAGTCTGTATCGGTTGCTGTGGTCTCTGTAATTGCCTATTTTTAGAACCAAATACCCACTTTTCTGGACAATGTCAATAGTAAATGCATTTTTTGGGACCATTGTACTGACTGCATGGTATTTGAAATGGGTGCTAACCACTTTAAATCCTCTGAGTGAAAGTCAGACATGCATGTGAAGAATTTCTGGTTTAAAAAACATCCCTTGTATCAGATTACCATAGTTCCATCACAAGTTGTAGAGTAATGAAAACAGATCTGACTATGTGCCTTAGTATGGCTTGCTGTCTTTACTATTGATTGGCTGACCCTGTGCTGAGTTGACAGTATTGACATGCTGTTAAGTGTCTCACAGCCATTTGGCTATGCTCAGTATGACCTTGGTAGTTTGAGCTAAACATCGCTGTACTGTGAAGAGAAAAACTGTGTTTAGACAACATTAGCAATGCATGAAAAAATGTGGCTTCCTCATTAATTTCAGTGAAACCAACACAGGCCCCATAAAAAAAGAGTTGACAATACGTACAAGTACACATGTAATACATAAATAATTGTACATGCATATCAAATGTTGAGAGAAATAAGAAAGAAACTGCTGCTGGGATAGCTTTTCAGAGTTGTAAAATAATTTCTCATAGTAACATTATACTTTGAAGTATTTCTCATTTTAAAAAACTTAAAATTATTGGATGTATTATTCAAACTACCTGAACTTTTTACTTGAAGCAACATACCATTTGTTGATAGATGGAGCCAGGTCTGGCAATGCAAGATTGTGACCGACACACACACAATGTGCATTGTGTGCACTGTGATGATGTATGCTGTCAAGCGTCAAATACACATTAACGTACACTGAAAAGAACGGCTATAGGCAGAAAGAAAGAGTACATGGTGTGGTCCATATGTTTAGCTTTATAATTTTGAATACAGATCAAATGTTCAAATATATGAATCAAGGGAAGTACTCAGAGGTGGCCTTGGAAGCTCTTGTTTTTTAGGTGCTGCATGTGTGTCTGTGGCCCGGCTCCACCGTCCTACGTACTTCCGCTCAATTTTCCTTTTCCTTCAGTACTACGACTGGGTTTGCGGTGTATTCTTGGGTTTTCTCCGGTCAAATCGTTACCGGTCCAATCAGTGAACAAAGGCAGTCCAATAGATTTAAACTTCAACAGAATACTTCCAGGAAGGTAACACTTGTCAGTGGAGAGTGGCCAGACTCTCTGTACAAATGAAATGTACGAGAGTGTGGTACGACCAGGCTAATGTGGCTGTTCCATTGCTGCAACGTGGTTACAGTGTGTGTTGATGAAAATCACATGCAATGCCAAGACTGTGGTTCATTTTCTCTGTATGTGTTTTTATGGAAGCTCAAGCTAAGTGGATTATGGTCTAGGTTCTGTGGACATCTGGTTAATAGGCTCTGACAGTGAACTGCATTAATTTGACGCAATGACACTTGTCTCCACATTGATACTGTATGTTGTCATGTGTGTGTGTTTTCTGAATGAGAAAATACAGCAAACGGGTTATATGAAGTCATACGTTGGACTGTTGCAAAGGAAAGATTTGCTGATCTTCTGGAATAATCTGTATGGTTACCAGGCAGACTGTTCTACTGTGTACAGCACTTTGGAGAGTTGTAAATCTTTGTCATTTGGGAACCGTAGGCTGTACATACTAAAGCCTTTTTATGTATCTCTGGCATCTGGAACACACACACACTCAGTCACACAGTCTCCATGAATGAGTCACGGATGAGTGTTTCTTCGTTTGCTGGATTTCTGCAGTACGCCGTTAGTATCCCTGTGCATCCTTTCTCCGTAGGGAGACATTCACATCTGTGCTCCCCGACGCCCACTCTTTATTCACTCTGTATACCTGCCTACCTGCTCAGCCTATCTTCCACTCACTCCATGCCAAATATTGCACACGCCCAGGTTCCCTACAGAGGCAGGCAGCAGGCAGGCATGCCTATTGCCAGCCCCTGTGCTCTTCTGAGAGTGGCTGACGTCATCGCCCTTATCCCAGGTGATTCTGTGAAACACATCAACACTTTTATACACCAATTCGATTCATCAGACCAGTAACTAAGGAAGTAACTTCACACACACACACACACACACACACACACACACACACACCACACACACCACACACACACCACACACACACACACACACACACACACACACACAAGCACAACTGTGTTGATGTTTGAAAGACACAGGGAGAGAGAGAAATGGAGACATAGAAATGCTAATGATCAGGCACACAAACGCTCTCACTCTCAAGCACACTCTTTCAGATACACGGAACTCTATAAAAACATCAATCTGGATTAATAATTGTAAGTCTACACCCTTTTGTTTGTTTCATCAGCATTCTTCCTGTATTACAACAGAGTATTTGATATGCCAATCTTGGGTAAGAGACAAGTCAGTTGTTGGTTATCCATAGAGAAGTCTATTGTCTTGTCATTGCTGATATCATGTTGTCAGGGTAATGAGTTCAGTGATCGCATCTTTTGTCATGGCAATAAAATGAGTCTCCTTCACAGTTTGTTGATGTTGTTGGGCTGTGTAACAGATATGGAGACTCATGGAAACTCATAACACTACCTGGTGTTTTTCATGTGTGTACAACACATCAATTTAGTAACTAAGACAGCAACTCTGTGTGTACTTTATGATGGCAGCCCAGTTTATAGAATTATGAAGTAATAAAGTCAAAGCTTTTATGGAGTCTGTTGAGTCTCATAATTAGCATATTGGTCAGGTATTTCAGCAGAGGAAAACACTTACAGTTCTTGTGTTTCATTTAGCTGTGAAGCTGGATGAAATCTTTTCAGTGTGATGTTTGTTTTGCAACATATTATTATTTAACATATCATATGTTTTGTGGGTTTATGGGTTGTATTTTAAAGTTGCAGTATTTATTTCGGACCTAAAATAAATTATAATTCCCTCAGATTTAAGATGAATAACTATAGATGACACAGGCAATTACTGATGATCAAATTACTGCATACTTTAGTTTCTGTTGAGTAAGTTGGTGCACACAACACACACACACACCCACCCACTTGCATAACTTGTGTAAATTGTGCGGGACTCTAAGGGATGTTATTTCTTATGTCTGTACGTGTGTTTACACACTGATCTTTTAAGTCCCTAATTATAAGCCATGTACAGGGATGTGTTCTCTTAAGTGAGAGGCTGAAAGGCGTGAAAGCTTATTTGCTGCCATTCTGCACTGTGGGGACTAGTTAATGTTGCTGACAGAGGCTCATGCTGCTCCAAATACTGTAACACATACACACACACAGTGAGAGATAAATAGTGCACAGCTGCCCTGTCTCAGGAGAGAGACAGGGAGAACAGGCTACTCTCCTCAACAAGACCACTCCGAACCTTACACGTAATTACAAACCAACAGAAAAAATGAAAGAGAAAAAACAAAAAAGAGGGAGTGACAGATTTTCACATTTGCTGTTACAATATTAAATCAAAGCGACACACATGATGCTGAATTACACAAACAGAGAAAATGTCATTAACAGTGTCCCAGCTCCTGCTGTGACACAGTCGGTTTTCTGGTATACACAAAGTGCTGAATTTCTGTTGAGGCATTTTATTTAGGCCAGCTTGAACTGAGTACGCATTATCTCCTGACAATATGTTTACATGTTTCCCCTCAATAAGTCAGCTGTTCAAAAGTTAGAACCATGGACATGAGTTTTGTTTATCTTGGTACAATGCAACAGAATACCTCTCTAAAATATTGTACTCAAGTAAAAGTTCAAATACTTTGATGACATATTACTGAAGTAAAAGTAATAAGTAGTTCATTTAAAATGTACTTTAAATAAAAGTTATTTAGTTACATTATAAAAACAACTGTAAAACAAGGCAGGGGATCTCTCCCATGTAGTGAAAATAGGTGGTGAGCTAGCATTTCTACTGAAACCATCTCTGAACCGTCGTCACTCGCCTTATCCACCTTCATCTCATTCTCAATCTCCTACAGACATATCGGCGCCTGGTAGGCAGCGTAGATACCGATTTGTCCCTGTAGTGGTTCCGGGTGCGATTGAGTTTCTTCCTTTCGGTTCTTGTTAGTCAAAGTTTTTTTTTTACTCGATAACGGATGGGATTTGCAATGTAACGAAATACAATACTTCACTCAAAACGTAATCAAGTACATTTTAAATTGCAGATTTTTTTTTTAAATACTTGAAAAATACAAAATATACAAAAAAACTACTCAATACAGTAACGTGAGTAAATGTATTTTGTTACTTTCCACCTCTGCCTCTCATTAAGTGTAGCTGACTGTTACCACATGGAGGCGAGGTTAAGAGGGGTTGGCATACCTCTTCTGCTACAGCTTAACCAGATCCTGTAAAAATGTGAATGGTTTCTAAGAAAAAGGAGCTGACTGTTTGAACATGAAGTGTGCAAAAACATGACTGTAGCAAAACAAAACAGCTTCTGCTTTTACAAGCTAGGAAGGGACTGAAAGAAATTAGTTCGGTCAAAGAAGTAATGTTGTTCTTCGAAATTGCTCTCATCACACTGTGAAATGGCTACAAGAAGTTGGCAAAGCACATACTGAATATCTCAATTTTACATAAATATCTATATACTGGTGTTGCGCCAGTGAAACACCTCTGTTGCACAGCTGAAATGTAGCTCCCCCCCCCCCCCCCCCCCCCAAAGTCTATTGTCATTAAGTAGGGTGGCAGAAAGCATGGAGTCACTTAGGCTATTTCCTCTCATTACACCCTCTTCTCTTCACACAGTGTTAGGGTCAGCGAGCAGAGGGCTAATTGAGCCTTAAGATAGCTCAAAAGAAATGTGCTACCAGTTTACTCCTACCACAGTCTTTCACGGCCATGCCATGCCATATCCTGAGTGGCTGAAACAGGCATTCCTTTTGAATGTTCGCTGGCAGTTGAATATTTCTCTCAGCAGAGACTCTTTGTTAAGGATCAGACAGAAAGGGTCATCTGTCAATAGTCTGCTTGGTGTTTTCTAAATGACAGACAGCGGGAACGTATTTTGACCAGGTAGGGGTTGCCTTAATGAAACAGGCTTATAGGGCCATGGTGACATGACGTCCCCTTTTTTTGGTGGCCTGCGTTAATGACACATAGCATTGCTATTTTGAGTAAAGGGTCTGAAAAAACCTGGGTAACAGAGTTTTTTATGTGGTCCATGTGATCTCTTAAAGTGATCATATTATGCTCATTTTCGATTCATAATTGTATTTAGAGGTTGTACCAGAATAAGTTTATGTGGTGTAATTTTCATAAAACATATGGGCTCCATATGGTTTTAAATTAGTCAGTTTTTTATAAAATGAAAGTTTTTAGACTTAGATTTAAACCCAAAAAATATTTAGACTGGTCCCAATTTTGTCAGTTTATTTCAGCAGTTACTGGAATTGTCTCACTTTTTTTAATAGTTAATATACAAATACAAAATGCGTAGTTTATTGATGATTCAATAACATCGGTAAATGCTGGCTCCTTACCGTATTCTTCCTCTGAAAGCTAACAGCGGTGGCTTTCCAATGTTGTCCTGTCCCGGGGAGATTATAGCCAATACAAAATATTTCAGTCTGGAACTTCTACTTCTTTTGGGGGACTTGTGTACAATAACAACATACTCCTAGATAAAGTAATAATAGTCTAGTTATAGACCATCCATTAATGTTTACTGTTGTTAGCTTTGCTGCTAAAATCAAAGATTGAGAGTGAGAGTCCAACCAACTCAGAGGTTTGATCACGTCTGTGTGAGGCAGGTCAGTGTGTATACTTTACTTCCCATCAAATACAGTTGGAAAATGCTAAGGTGACTGAACCAAATGCTCACTGGGTCATTTTAGACAGGAATTGCTTTGCTTGTAAGTTTCATGTTATTACTAAGTGAAAGTAATCCCCCCACTTTCAGAGCTGTCGACTGTACCTACCATACTGATTATGAAGGATTTTTTTAGCATAAGCAGTACTGCCTTTGAGCACTTTCATTGATTGGAACATTAAAGACATGTAATTAATGGATGCCAGGGCAATTGAATGCTGCTTTTTATTACTCAGGATTGTGGCATGTGATTATAACGTATAAACTATTTATATTTAACAATGATGACCCCTAAATAGAGAAATAAAAATTTGACATAATTTTGATGGAAGCTTTAAGGGCAATCGTTAACGTAATATGTACGTTCTCTCTTCATCTCTTCTGATGAATTATACTTTAATACATTAGTCTATGTGTGAACAAATTACTGCTATAACTCCCTGAAAATGTCACATCTGGTGGTATTTATCCAAAAGGTGAGAAGAACTTAAATATGCTTTCAATGTGCCAGTGAGGACTGACTAAAGGCTGAGGGTAACACTTTTGTTAGCCACTGTATCCGTGTCACAAACTCCTTCGGGGCTGAGCCCCCCTGAAGGTCTGATTCTAGACTCACCCCTGACTGTATGGTAGCAAACACACAGAATAAAGAGATGTGCATTAAAACACATAGGAGGGAGTCGGCATTGTTACATTTGAAAAGTCCCTTGGATCCTACTATTTGCTCTTGGGGTCGTTTTCAAAACAATGTTGAGTCAGTGTAAAGGCTTTTGCTATAAATCTTCATTTATCAGACATGAATGTCCTCAGGTTATATAACTATTTTCATTCTTGATACAACACGTTTTTCTTGACACGTTGTACTGATTTATTATTTACTGTTGAAACACAACCCGGCTTTCAGCTCACATCAACATGATAATGTATCTTAACTGTGTCTAAATCTCGAACAAACTGTCAGTTACTATCTCCAAGGTTATCTTAGAACAACTACCCCCTTCACACCGGCTCAGAATTCTTTCAAGTCACTCCTGATCCGTCTCAAATTGAGCAACATAGTACACACCATCCTCCCCATTCAAAACCCTCCCGGTGCTGACACAGATGGGTGCTCTGCTGGTTCATGCTACCTGACCCATAAGGTGAACCCCTCTGCCCCACCGGACACTTCTGTTTGCAAACTGTGACAAAGTATCAGATTTACCCTTTTATGTAGGTGCAGGCAGCTTGGAGGAACAGGGGGATCTGGGCATGTTCCTCCATATTACCATCACACCCCCATCGCACCCCTTGGTGCACACATTGACTGACACATGGACATGCCTGCGCATGCTCTCTCACTCTCACACACACACACACACACCACACACACACACACACACACACACACACACACACACACACACACACACAAACAACACACACACACACACACACGCAAACACACACACACACACACATACAAACAAAAAACAAATACACATTCCAGGAAAACCGGGTGAGTGAAAGCCCTCTGTGGTTAGACTGCTGTTCTGAGTTAAAGGCAGCCTATGTCACTGAAGGACAAAGCCTTATTAAATTAACTTAAGCGATTATTTGGCAATTGCTAAAGTCGCTCCAAGGCACAGAATTACACACACACACCCAGATATCCTAATTAACTAAATGAGCCATTAATTTTGGCTGCGATTTATTAAGATAAAGTTAATGAAGGTAAGACTAATTAAGACATGATGAATTGACATGTCTGTTGCACTCATTAACACATAATCTAGTGCCTCTCTGTTATCACGCTTATCTGCCTTTACTGCTGAATGACGCCTGGAAATTACACATTAACTTTGAGGGAAGTTAGTTTTCTTTTGCTTTCCCCAGTACTTTTACAGATCATCTTTATTTTTTTTATTCTGTAACAATGTCTTACCTGAAGAAAAAGAGCATTTGCGGCGTGTTTGATACACTAGCTTGCTACTTACTGTTCATATGAAGCAACTAATCTACCCAGTGTCATGGAGAAAAACACTGTAATTTAAATTAAGTTAAAAAGTGTATTCAGATTACACTTCATAAGCCTTGAGATGGTTGTGTTTAAGTAAAAGACTAAAACCATTAAAAGAAAGATTTATGTTGAAGAGATAGTTGGGGTAGCGTTGGTTTGATGCAGCTAATGTAGCAGTCATTAATAAACATTTCACTTTGGTAATTGATAACTGGAAATTACATCTGTTGCTTCTGGGTGGGATTGAACCTGGCAGAGTGTAACGTGAGCTGCTATCTTCAATAAGACGCTTGAGTTGACAAGTAGCTTCTCAGATAGCTAGCTAAGATGAGCTATGTATTTCCTCCCCCTTAAACAGTTCTCTTTTTGCATTGAGTATTTTGTGCTCTGCATTCCTTCTTTCTGTAGGCTACTTGTATTTGTTGCTATACAATTGCTCCATTAGCCTATTATTATTATTATTATTATTATTATTATTGTTATTATTATTATTATTGAGCTTTATCCGAATGATCTAGCACACACAGCACTACTGTCTAAGTTACACTTTTACAATTTGCAAGCACTGGTGATAGTTTCAAAGTGATGATAGTGTGAAAAAAACACAGCCTTTTTATTTATGTTATTGAGATTGCTGCGTCGGCACAATGTTGGGATCCAGGGCTGCCAACTCCTGCACTGACCGTGAGACTCATGCAATTGACACTTTTCACACATTGTCATGCGACGCGCCCATTTTCTCACATAGTGAAAAAACAAATTTATAACTAATGACATTTTGGTAAAAAAGAGAAAAGAAAAGAGGACACTGAGAACACATGGACAGACAAGACAGAGCAACACTTGCACCATCATGTGAGTAGCCGTTTGTAAAAAAAAAAAGAAGGTCAAGTCAGCCACTGCTAGGAGCAGTTGTTTTTTTCAATTTTTCTTCAAATACATTATGTAATTTGGCAATGCACTGTGTTGGCCAATGAAATAGGTGCATGTGTACATTATTTGTCTTTCATGTTTTCAGCAGTACCTGAAAGAACAGCAGTGGGACCAGTTGAGTGCAATTACCTGCTAAATATGACATGGTCAAATGTCATGTATTGACCTGTGTGCAGGGGTGCCTTAAGTAAACAGTGTAGACAACAGAGCCAGATGTCCTGAGGTGAGTTTCACTTTGTTTTGAGAAGACTCTCTAAGTATGCCATTAATTCCGGCTCTCCTCCTCCATACTGTGTCCCTTTATCCCCATGGAGTGCAAGGTTAAGGGGTGTGACTGGGCTATGATAAGCTTGGCTGCTCAGGTTTGAGTGACAGCAATAGAGGTCACTAACATCTCCAAAATCTCCATAATATCTCAGTTTCCAGTCACATAAAAGTTAACAACAATAGAGGCATCATGCAAAGGCTGCAGCATGAAGAAATATTACCAACCGCCAGAGATTGCAAAAGTACTCACTTCCCGTACTCAATTAGAAGTATAAATACTTGTGTAAATAAATACTTTGGTAGAAGTACTGATGTAAGTTCTTTACTCAAGTAAAAGTAACAAAGTACAGGTTTGAAAATGTACTTAAAGTATAAAAGTAAAAGCAGCCTTGCTAATGACCATTATTTATGCAGAGCTACCTGGACCACACAAATGTTACTAGAGTGAAAGTTGAGAAAGTTTAGTGGACATGAAAACAGGCTCTTTACATGCCAATTGCTACATTTTAGATGGATGTCTGCCAATAGGCCTAAAACATCACACATTTGATTATTGTGACAGAGACTGGAACCACGTTAATAAGATTCTGACTGAGTAGCAAAGTATTAATTCATTTGTGATTCTGTGAGAATTCACAGATCCAGTTTCTCTTTTTTAATCTTTGCCTTAGCCTTCAAAGGAATCTACATGTATGTGTGTGTGCTCAAATATGGCTTCTGGAAAGAAAAAATATGATAAAATAAGAATTAATAAACCAACATTAATCAAGACGTTCCCCTTACTTTTAGAGTTACAATGAACAACCACTAGTTGGCAAATTGTAGTCAAGTGCAATGTCTACCATCCCATTAGATTGAATTCGGTATTTAGGATGAGAAAAATAATAAAGATAACTCCACTGAAATCATTTGAAACTAAAGTAACAAGCCAATTTTGTAAAATGTGAAGGAGTAGAAAGTACCGATATTCATGTTAAAAACGTATAGAGTAAAAGTAAAAAGTTGGTACAAAACTAAATATTAAAGTAAAGTCTAAAAAATCTACTTGAGTACAGTAAAAAAGTATTTTTACTTTGTTACTTCCCATCTCTGCATATCACAGATGAAAATCATAAAGTTAGATTGTTTGTGTTTTTAACTATTTTATTATACCCCATGAGCTGTACTTCCGAGATAATATTAAGTTGAGCCGCCTCTTCTCATTACTGCTAACTCCAATGCAATGCAACATGTTATGCAGCAGCATGGCAGACCACATACAAGAGAGAAAGAGAGAGAGAGAGAGAGAGAGGAGAGAGAGAGAGAGACAAGAATGATAATACACTGCTGCCTGTTTAGTTAATTACTCAATTTAACAATGTAGCTTACATCGTGTTCTCAATTAAGCTCTGTTACATATTTAGATTGCTGGAGCTCAGTGTGTCTCTTTTCCACTCAATTTGATTGTTTTAAACAAATAGGGCAAAATGTTCCGTTGTGGTACCAGGTTTGGCACTCGACAAGTTTGTAATGCATCTCCAAAAGAAAGCATTTATTACCAGTGGGGAGAATGTTGTATGTTACACGGAGTGGTTTCATAGCTACAGTATAGCAGACAATTAAAACAAGTAACACTGTACAGAACTACATAAGAATACTAAGCCCTTGTTAACAATCATTTAAACCCACGTTTACAATCCCCTTTAAAAACAAACACTTCAGAAAAAAAATGCATTTACAAAACGCAACCTCATGTAGAGAAAAAATACTCAGCCATATCTGAACAAAATATTTTCACTGAGTGGTCATGTTCAATGGGTTCACCATAGGGATAATAACAAAATGATGCATTCATACAAATTCCAAAATTGAACAGAGACATAAAAGATGCAGAAATCTGTGGGATGATTCGAGATGGCAGGTGGATGGGCACTCTAACTCTGTTTGATCGGCAGTGGGGCAGATCCACTGAACATAAAGGTCAAGTGTGTACAGGAAGAAATACAATGACTGTGCATGTCGGGATGGTTTTCAGAGTTCCTTTGTTTGTGTCAGCAACAGTATCACAATGTGTCTGCTTACTGTAACAGTGGTTGCCTTCATCTTCGTTCACCCGTGGGTCAGGGGTCAAGCAGAAGTACAAGAGGCTTGAGTGAGGATGAGATAAAGGGATTACTGACAGGACGGGTGAACAAGTGAGATTTAGAATCGAGAGCTGTGGCTGTGTTGGGTTTGATGCCTTGGCAAAGACTGTTGCCAGTCGAATGTGACGTGATACACTGGGTACTGAAACCAAGACCAAAGGTTTATTCCTGGGCATGGGTTTCTGGGTTGGAGTTTCTGCTTAATTGGACAGCTGGACCATTTTCCCCACATATTTGTTTTTACAAAAGAGGATGCTGTAAGCGTCTCTTTGCTAATTATTTCTGCACTCCTCTTTGAGCTTCCCCAGATTTGCTCGCTGAATATTGGCATTACTACAGACAGTGCTTGCTATCTGTGCTGTAATCAGAGATTGAGAGTCGGATATGTGTTGTTTCTGTCTTTCCTCCAGGTAAAGGCCTTTCTCACTAGAGCATGACTAGCCCGGCAGTTATTGATACTTTAGCTAAGGGGGTCATACAATAATACCCCCTTCTTTCTATAGGTTGCAGGGGTTCTCTCTACCTAATGTAGAGCAGAAACTCTTCGAAGTCAGTGAGTGCCCTGTATTGACTTACAGGAATGCAGGCTTTCTACTCAGAAGTGAAACTAAACACACTGTCCTTTCATGATGACTTGTTTTTGTCTGCGGGGCACTCATTTTGATAAATGCTTTTAATGTGACATGAAATTTGATCTGTTAAAAACACGTTTGAAAGATGTGTTTACATCAATGAAATATTAGGGTCATTGCAGGTCTCTGATTGTGGTCCATTATAAAAATGGAACAGTAATATTAAATGCTACTTGCCACTAGATTATTTATGAGCCGGATGTTAAAAATCTTGTTAAATTTATATAGCTGCACCTGGCAGTCTGCAGGAGAAGTTACAGCATGTGTGTCTCAGGACATACCTGTGGATGAGGAAAAATATAAGAAATAGGTGAAATGAAGGGTGGAGTTGTTGGTCACAACAACGAAAATGATTCATTCTAGTGGAAAATTCGTTTAAAAAAATACATTTTTTTTATGGGAATGTACCATGGTAAATTTAGAGTCCCCCTCAGGGCTAACTGGAGAGGATAAAAGACATGTTTTGTCACATTTTTGCTACGTGTCCAGCAATAAGCCAAAATGAGGTGCAATTTCCTCTTGAATAATTAGTGTGGAATTGGTGCTGTTTTATTAACCTCCCTCAGGCCTCAGCGAAGTGAGCTGGGGCTGCAGGACACTAGATGTTGTCTGGATATGGACAGACAAAGATAAAGACAGGGGCAAAGAGGTGTGAACAAGAAAAGGAAGAGTGACAGAAGACATGAGCCAGATGTTTTTTTTCTCTTGGTTTTATGAGGGGCAATTTGGGCTGAAAAACAAGTCCTTTCTTTGGTCTCATCACTGTCAAATCAGCAACTCATAATGACCTGAGAAAGATGCTTCTGACATAAGAAGTTGAGATCACGATGGAGCCGGTGAGCCATGCAGCAGGCCAATAATGAGCCCTCTCTAAGATGCTTAGCACAGTGACAGAGTGAGCGTGATTGTTGATTGATTTTCACTCGAAAACACGGATTATTCTCTTTCCTCAAAAACATCAAGTAATGAATGATCCTGTCCTCTGCTCCTTTCTTATCAACCTTTCCTCTTTCACACCTTTGCTTCTTCTTTTTATTCAGATTTGTTACTGTCCATGTTTGGTCATCCCATTACGTCTCCCTCTTCCTCAGTCTTTTGTGGCCTTCAGTGATTTAGAGTAGGTAGATTGTATTCAGTAAGGACAGAGCAGTCCAAGGCTGAATGGGGATTATTGGGTTTGTGTCAGAGTCAAGGTTCTGATTGAAGGTACACACATGGATGAACGAATGGAGCCTCCTGGATCCCGTTTGTTTGACCTCAGCTTAACACCAGAAGCCCCATTAAAAGAGACACGCCAGATCGATTGATCATGCTCCTCCTTCCCACGGACTCCCCTGCTATTGACAAGGTCAGTTAATCCATCGTTAAATGTCCGAACACAATGTTTATGGGCTTAACTGACACTGCTGATGTGCACATTCAGGGGTCAGCTGTGGCAAACAAGGTGATTTGATTAAAATGCGCAAAGGAGCATTACAAGGGCATGCAACATCTATAGTCTTTGGGAAGAACAGTAATCAATACACTACTTTATCCATTTAGACAAGTAGACTTTGACACCAGAAAGCCCGTCTCTTAACGTTGGTTTTGGCTTACCATGACCGAACAGTTTACAGTTGCCTAAACTTGACCAAACCTTAACCATGAAGGTGGAAGATCAGAAATGCTCATATGAATCGTATACGTAATAGTCATATGGATCATTTCGAAGGACACAGACAGATTTTGTCGTCCTGGTCTATGGGTTGAACTGTCAGAGCTATTTTGACAGATCTAACCGGACTAACTTTAGTTCCGTTGCTTTTTTCTTACTTCACTGATGAGAGATATTGGTTTCAGGCAACTGGAGTTGCAGACTTAGAGGTTAGGCTTAACCCGGAGTGACACAGGCTCTAAGCCGTCCCCTTTATTTTCTGATCAAAGCCTCAGCAGGGATGTGATCCCAAGTCTCCAGTGTTTGTTTTTAATGAAGTCTAACCTTTAACCCTCAATAAGTCCAAGCATACCATGACAATAGTCACTGAGTTTGGCAGTGATGTTGGCTGTTGCGTAAAATTTCAGTCAGAGAGTGAATGTAGTTCCCTTTTATTATCATTATCATCATTAAAAAAATGTTGACTCGTGATTATAAGTTATATGGTCTGTGTGAGTTGGCAGAGATGGGTAAGCAGGTCAAGATGCCTCTGTCCTAAGAATAGTGTATCAGCAGGTTGGGACTTTTTGTAACTAGGCAAACAGTAGCTCCCGTGTGTCTTGTGAGCTACTTTGCCATTGGCACTGCCCGCAAGAGGGGAAAAAAAAGAGTTTTAAGTCAGTCACATGTTTTCCTTGAAGTTATTGTTATGTCTATATCCAGAAGGTATACCATGACATGCTGAGCGATGGTTTAGTTCTTTGTGGTTTTCTCCTTATTTTGCTCTTGCTTTCTCTCTCTCTCTCTCTTTCTCTCTCTCTCTCTCTCTCTCTCTCTCTCTTTCCCAATCTTTTCCTATTCACACCTCAAGCTATATGCTGCTAACTGTGGTAAACATCAGGATTGTGACAAAGAGGCCGATAGAGAAGGGTATGGTCATGTCAATTTGGTTTGTTATAGTTTGAAGGAAGTAAACTGTGTGATGTCTGGACCACTGTCACTCCACTAAGCCGGGTCAATAAACAGTATCAATGATGAGTTTCAGCTTGTCTGTCTCCACCACACACACACACACACACACACACACACACACCACACACACACACACACACACACACACACACACACACACACAATAATGTTAACAGAAACAAACTCTTTCTCTCTCATAATACCCTCTCCCCCCTCCCTGAAAAGCGAGACTCTGCTCTGACACCTGAGCTTTGCAAATGTTGCCGTTTTATTCGCAAGTTATTTATTACTTTTGTACAGTAAATGAGTGAAACTGCAGCAGTTTTACAAACCTTGTGAAATATACAATTTATGTGACAGATGTTGGATTTAATGATGGAGTAAAGCAGCCTATATAAAATAAGTTATGAAAAGAGTTTTCCAGAAAGTGCAGACTGTGTTTCAGGTTTGGTTGTCACTATTACCGCAATGCTTCTTGGCAACAATGTACCTTTATTGTAAACTTCCTATTTGTAGTAAGATACAGAGCTTGCTTTGGTGTGATGACATCACATTTCTAAAAAAAAGACATGCATGTGTTTTAATTGTGCCTGCATTTTTCATAGAAAATAATATTTTTTTCTGTCCTGTCAGAATCTGTGCAGACAATCATCAACAAGCCATTCAGTAAGAGGAATGGTTTACTGTTTCAAATTCAGTTTCTGAAAGGATATCTGGACAAGTCCTACAGGATCATAGAGTAAGTGTGATGGTTTCTTTCTCAGGAAGCAATAGCACTAATATTATTCTCCAGTTGATTAGATAGCTAAGGCAGAAATGGTGGTGACCTAAGCTGCATCGCACGTCTGGTTTGTATCTCCCAACTTTAAAAGCTCTGTTGGGATACCTACAGTTTAGTGCAGGAGTTACTATAAAGAGAACACCTCCACAACTCTAGAAAAAACTCTGTCAAGGAAAATTAATATCTGCCAAGAAGGGCTGAATAGCTTCATCAGATACTTGAAACCACGACTGGAAAGGTTTTGGTGTTCAGCATCTCTGCCTATCTCCAAATATCATTACATTTCCAAATATCATTACTACATTTGAGAAAAGTTGGGATTTTAGAACGTACAGTGCTTAGAGAGGACATCCTGCAATGAGCCCAAACTGACTAATATTATTGAGCAAAACACCAGCTGTGGGGAGAGGGTATGGCACCTAACCCTGCACCCTAACCTCTTGGGAAGGCAGACAAAAAAATCACATTACATTTAATTCTGTTAACACAGTGTGGCTTTAGGCTTTTTTTGAAGTCATCAAAAGTCCTGTTCTACTAAATGTAATACTGTGTTGTGTTGCTCTTACTCTGCTATTTTGTACTTAAATGTATTTGTCTTTAAATAGTGAAAAGATGTCTTATTTAACACACCTATATGTCTTGACTGCTGGTTATTTTCCACACTGTGTGACTTTATATGACCTATAAGGGTCTGTCACAGCCCCTGTCCTTGTACGTGTAATGTCTTGGGTGCTACATGTGAGTCAGAGAGAGAGAAAGGCTTTTTGTTTTTGTTGTTCCCTGTGGACATGAGAAACAGGTAGCCTGAAGGTTGAAATATTGATGGATGATGATAAATTCATGTGGTTGGTGAAAGAGTGAAGCACATCCACACAGATGCTGTGTCTTACTGATCTTAGTGTTAATGCCCGTTTGTGGAAAACCCGTATTGGAGCGATGTTGTGAATAAAATTGAGTTGGCATTCTCATCACATGTACCGACGTTTGAGAATGCTGTATTCGTCAGTTTGATATACTTACAGGATGCATGTTTTCCCTGATATGAACAGGCAGACTCAATGCAGACGCAGTTTTGCCATAGTTGACCCTCTATGCCACAATGATAAAGACGATGCACTGTTCCCAGTAATTTATTCATAGCTCTGAGGTTTTTGCTGTATTTTTCATCCATTTTTCATTAAGAAAGAGTAAATCACCAACAGACTGTAGTTTATTTAGTCATGAATAGTGCAGAATATACTCTGTCTATTTATGCCACACTCCCATGAGTCTGCTTAGATAGAAGAGTTGGAGTGGAAAATAGTTTTTTCAAAAATTTTTTGATGGCACAAATGACAGATACGCTCAAACTGGATTTTTCTTAATCCTGTATTATAAATAGAACTACTAGCTTTTAGCAGTGGTCAGACAGGATTTCTTGTACTGTATATTGGCTCCCAGTTGTCCCAGGAGTTAGTAGTTTAGGGCTTGATCCCCTGCTCCCAAGGTGAAGAACGGCCTTCCCTTTTCCCTTTCCCTTTATACCAAGACCTGCCGGCTTACACAGCTGGCTTTCATCACTGCATTGTGTGTGTGTGTGTGTGTGTTTTATGCCAGCAATAACCACAATGCCAATACATCAGTCCTGTCATAAGCAGCAACCCAATATCCATGGCAGTGGGGCAAAGCGTCACTGAATCGTATATCTCATCTTGTCTGGGGCATGAGAATAAAATGTCATACAACGTTTTTTAAATTCTCTTATGGTAATTTATTCCACCACTCGGGGAACTAAAGGTAGATTAAACAGGAATGCCTTGACGAATCCTTTTCTAAGACTGTTCTTAACAGGCTATTCCATACTTGAACCTGTAATTTAACTCTTGATAGTCTTTATTCATGCATTTCTCTTTTTTTCCCTTGCATGATGGCTGTTCCAGTCACTCATCGCTTCCTGTCGTGAAGCTAATCTTAACTACAGCTGGGTGGGTGGATGCAGGGGTGAACTATGCAGGCTGGTATTGTAAAGGGTAGGTGGGCGGCAAATGTGGTTCATTTGCTTGTCTTTGGGCTTGTGGTTAATTTTGCTGAGCCAAATCCTCTCATTTAGAGGATTATGTTCCAAGGCTTGTGGGGAGTAGGTGGAGGTCAGAGAGAATATAAAAGAGAAAAGGAGGAATGGAAGGAGGAATGGAGAAAGTGATAGGAAGAGTTTTTGGGGTGGGGTATAGTTGCAGAGGGATGGAGAGACATGGCAGCAGATGGGGGTTAATGTATGTACTTGTGTGGAGTGGGGGGAGGTGATGCTCAGAGAGAGGCAGAAGTTGAAAGCAGCTTGTTTGTGGAAAGATCTGAGGATTGGGGGTGTACTTGTGTGGGCAGTCTTGAGGTGGGGAGAGTATTGTTTAAGGAGGGCTAAGTGAACTCTGTTGGGCTCCACGAGTATCAGTATGAGGCAGATCCATTGCCATTCCTACTCCACAAGCATGATTAGCCCCACTTCCAAACATACCATGCCTCTTCAAACACACACACACACACACACACACACACACACACACACACCCCACACACACACGCACACACACACCCCTTGCTTACTGCACTTGCACATGAGGAGCTGATGAACTCAGAAATGGTCAAAGTACTCTGGGCCCTCTGTCAGTGAATAGAGTTTAGACTTTGAGGCTGAATTGGTGCTTCAAAAAAGGGGCATTCTCCTTCAAACACACAACTCATTGGGCTCTGTAGAAACCCACACATAGTCAAGGACGTGTCACTCTTGTTTATTGGACCAATGTTATTCAGTATATTTTTTAACCATAGTTAGGCTGAGAAGTGAGAGGCAAAGGAACATGCTACGCAACAATTTTACAGGACTGTAAAGCTGAGTTAAATGTTGAATCTGCCAAGTCAATGAAACCATTCAGAGATACAGTAACTGAAATGTTAGTGAAGCGTTAGTAGAGAGCAAGTAGCGAAAGTTACGGAGAGTGCATAGAAAGGATGAGTTGGAATAAGATGTGAATATGTGAGGCTTTGGTGGAGAAGTGGAGTACACTTGAATTGGAAGCTCTGAATACCTCCCCTATGTCAGGAACTGGGACATTCTCACCACTGTCTTTTTTTCTCTTTAAGGGGGCTTGTAGGATTTAACTGCCAATTTCCATGTCTGCATTTGCCTTTTTGATAAGAATCAAACAAAATCATATATGACAGTACTTCATCTAAGAACTTAGATTGCATTATTGATGTGACAAATAGTACAAGGAGCTGCAGTAACTGTTATCCACTTGAACATCAAATGCATGGAAACACTTTGCAGTTATCAACTTGCAAAGAGTATGCCCAGTACGTATGGAGGAACATTCTCAAGTGGGCCATTCACTCCTAACTCACCTCAAACAATCGCTCCGTCTGGCCTTAGTTATGGCAGATTGTGTTACACGATCCTTGGAATAATGAACGGGTACGTCAACACTGCCAATCCCACACAGCAAAGAAAAGGATCAGTCTGTTCCAGCCCCTAATCCAGTCTGTTTTGGAAGCAGAGAGACTGTGGCGTGACACTTGTTCCCTGTAGTGTTCTCCCTGGAACCTCCAAGCGCCAGCTTACATTAGCATAACCGTGAGGCCCATCCACTCACTACAGGATTAGTTCAGCTCTCCTCCCACTGTCTGATGGCTCTTTATCCAGATGGATGCAGCCTGTTAGTAGTCTTAACCAAACCATTGCCACCAAAGTCATTATCATTCACCACGGCAAGGAATCAGCTCACTTAGGGTCAGCTGTTTAGAGTGAGATTGACATTTCATTTGGGATGGTTTAGGAGAAAAGACAAGGAACTCCCCTTCAGACTATGATGGAGTAGCCTATAAAAGCCCAATCAATCTGGCTTTATACTTTAGTGACTATTTAAAATTGTTAATCTGTTTTTTTGTAATGTTTTCGGAACACCGCATTAATGTAAAATGTGAATTTGTTGTTGTTTTTTTCACCAAAAACAGCTTAATATTTCAGTAGATGTATCAGAGCTGTACTGTTGTAAATAATATTGTTGTTGTAAGATTTGTGCATTGTGTAGTATATTTTGTACTTGTTTAAGTCAGTGCCTAAATTAAACTTGTAAACTTGCAGTGCTGCATTTCATTCTTGGAATTGACGTGTAAGGGACACTTATTATGAAGTGGAGTGAAGTGCTGCCTTTTTAAGGAACTTTTGCAAAAGAGAGAAGAAAAAAAAAAATAGTTTACTTCTAACATATAGCCGGCACTTATTAAACATCAATTATCCATCAATATGATCTTTTTTTTTTTTCTTTTGTAATGTCCTGTTAGTTGTGAAAATCAGTATGTCTCTTAGTTTTACTTTTTCCTCAAAATTAGAGAAAAGAACAGAAAACAAAAAATGACCTCACAGCTCTGATAAAATAAACCCCAAAATAATAAATCAAAGTCCATCTACCCGGGTTGCACATTTTTTTTGTAGTGACTTATCTGTGCGATGCAATGAAGAAATGGTGAGTAGAAGCAGTCTGTGTTGCAGGCAAGAGGATCATTCACGGTCTCTGCTCCTCTGCCTCACGTGTCCAATGGTGAAGTTGTCCAGTGGAACTCATTTGCTAACCATGCGTTCAAAAAACAACCAACCTGCAGAGCAGGGCAATATTCTATTATTCTCTCAATTACTCAATTTTACCAGATCTGGGAATACAATTCTCATTCAAAGCTTAAATTCTTATTTTCAATCTTTACATTCACTACAGTACATGAAAATCAAGCACTAGCTAACCACATAGTAACTTAGCTGATCTCGTAACATGGAATAGCATTTCAAATCCCTAAACTCATGTTCAACTCTCATTGTTTTTTTTCTTATGCTGTACACATGTTAATACATTTTCACCCAATCCATTAAACAACAGAAAGAATAGCAGAATAGAAAAAAATAGAGAAATTCACGTGTTTAACTCAGTAAACACATTTATCATGCTATGTCTGCTAGTCACACAAATGTTGAACACGTGTCGCTCGATATCATTCTGCTACCTTCACGGTATTTTTTCTTATCTAAAAATCAGTGACGCAGTTTCCCCTCTATGCAGTGTCACCGCTGCCACCTACAGGACAAATATGGTGTGCAGCAAAACATAACTGCATGCAGGCTATTTTCGAGTGGGTTACATACATTATTGCTCAGTACGAGAATTTGTTTTTATTTTTTTGACAGAATGAGATTTGTTATACTTTGACCCATGAAATAGACTGTTAAGCATGAAAACGAACTAAGCTTTAAAGTAACTTCTTTCTAGGAACTTCTGTGTTCACCCATGTGATGGTAAGTGGCGCCATCACCAGACAGATGGACCTGACAAGATGTATTTGCCTGTTGTCCAGTTTCACATAAACCATAAACTGCAACACTGTCAAATCAGTTTCACCACTAATCAATCAGACTCAGGTAAAGACTGTTGCTGATGTTTTTACATTGCAAAGGAGCCAGTTAAATAGCATGAAGTTGGTATAGTCTCTTCACAGTCTCACTGTCTGGCTTCTTCACCCAGCAGAGAAAACACACGAGAAAAACGTGATCTAATCTGTAATGGAATCACCGATGGGCTTTTTTGTTACAATAAATAACAGTAAACAAAAAGAAGTGGACTGTTAACCACACAACACAGTGATTTCTTTGAATTGACCAGTGTTGGGCAAGTTCCTTTTAAAAAGTAATTAGTTACAGTTACTAGTTACTTCTTCCAAAAAGTAACTGTATCCGATACTCAGTTACAAATTATAAAATTAACTGGTTACTTCAGAAAGAAAACTAATGCGTTACTTTTAAGTACATTTTTAAATGCTCAAATGTGACCCCCCTTCCCCCCCTCTTTAACGGAACATAAAATACATGTCCATGTTCAATTATTTATGATAAATCTGAAGATTATAAGGAAATGGACACTTAATACAATACATTGTTAACAGAAACTGTACACAAATCTAAATTCTTCTAATGTTGCCATCAGACAAAGTGAGACTAGCCTCCAATCAAATGCCATGTATGTAGAATTATGTCTAGTGGATCGATACAAATAACAACAGATGTTTTGGAACTTTTGATATTTATTGCCCCTCAACAGGCCACATCTGAGCAAAATTAAATAATGCTTGTTTAGCACTATAGCTTGTGTTGTTCGTTGCATCTCCGGCTTTGTGCGCTTTTGAACACCCGCCAAACTCTACCTCTGATTGGCTTACCATGAAATTTTACTCAACTTCAGCCAATCATCAGCATTAATGCACTTGTCTTGTGCTCGGCCCACTAAACAAGAAATAAAAAAAGGCTTTGCCTCTCTGAGATCAAGTTGGTCTGATGAAAAAAACAGCTTCAATTATAGTAACGTGCCACATTTTTCAGCATTAACGTTAACAATGTTTTTAAGATGGGAAGAGTAATCAATTAGATTACTTGTTACTGAAAAACGTTACGCCTTTATTTTCATCACTGGAATTGACTTATCTTTGAGCACAAGTGAGATTAGAAATCATGTATAATTTAATTTACGGTTGGTCTTCTGGGAAATGAATCCTTATGAAATGAATACTTTTCAGTGTTATGCAAGTCTTTCGAAAAATAAGAAGAAACAGATATAGGAACAGTGCAAGAAAGAAACAAAGGAGGGGATTCAGCCAATTTAAAAACAGTTTCCAACAGCTAATCCCTAATACCTGCATAATGCATAAAACTGTAGAAATGCATTGAAAGATGGGAATGATGTGTGCACAGTGAAGGACAGAGGGAAGGAAAACTAGGAAGCAGAGAAGTTTATTTTAAAGGTAAGTTAGAACACAGGAAAAGGGCATATGCCGTTAACAATGTATTGGATTTATTTGATACAGATTCAGTGTACTGTACACTTGGGGAATTGTCGGCATCTTATGTGTATTCCTCCATTTATATATACTCTATATTTGAGAGATTCACACATACTTGAAAACTAAATCAAAAATTCTGTGTCTTCAGAATGTTCTGCCTTGTTTTTCTGTTTTCATACTCTTTCTAACCTCCCGCCTTGCCCTAACCTTTCCTCTCCTACTTCTTTTGCTTTCACTGTTTTTGTTTCTCTCATGCTTTCATGCTCTCTCTCACCCTCTCTCCCACCTACACTGCACTCTTCTTTTTCCAATCCTTCTCTCTCTCTCTCTCTCTCTCTCTCTCTCTTCTCTGTCTCTCCTCTCTCTCTCTCTCTCTCTCTCTCTCTCTCTCGTCCCCTCTCCGTCTTTGCTGTCTGCCTCAGCTGTTCTCAGTTGCACTGTGTGCCTTGTGCTGTGGGGACAGGGCAGAGCTGCGCTGAGTGGGGCTGAACTAGTCCAGAGCAGAGTTTAGTAGAGTGAGAAGTAGATAGAAAAACAGAGTGAAAGGGAGAGAGAGAGTGAGAGAAAGAGAGAGAGAGAGAGTCAGTGCAGATTGTGGTTACCAAGCAGACTGGATTAACAGCTGAAACAAACTGGACCAGTTTTTCTCTCTTTCGCTAAAGGTAGAGACTCAGTCACAAGGTGGATGACTGTTTAGACAGAGCTGCATGCTGGTTAGGTACCAGGACAGAAAACTATGGCAGTCGTGCCAAGACCCTCTCACTCTTCCTCGCATTGAGTATGGTGAAGATCTCTTCTTTGTGCTTAGTTTGGTCAAGTTTATCTTGGGCTTGCTGGTGTTGGAGGATCACTTGCAGTGACATTGACCCGTAATCCCAAACTCTGCTTTGCAGGTTCTGTCTCCCCTGGAACTGGACTCTAATTTTGGCTTTTGACCCCTGGAACAGAAAATGATTTTTGATTTGGTAGGGGACGAGACCTGCTGAGAACCAGTCTGGACTGACCCACCACTTTTATTCATAATAGCTGGAACAGGAACATTTATTCTACTACACAATATTTGAGATTAACTGCACTGGAGGAGTGTTTTTAAAGGACCTCTCTGGCCTCTATTGCCCCAGGACCATGGGCTCTCTCTGGGGAAGCATTATGCTGCTGTGTGGGGTGGTTCTGCTCAGGACGGAGGGCAGCAGAGCCCAACAGACCAAGAACAACGTCCCTCGGCTAAAACTCTCCTACAAAGGTAAGTTTTTTGCATTTATGCATTCTGTGGTGAATGGTAAATCTGTAAACGGTTCAGCTCTCTATCTTGTCGGAATTCATGGCAATATGTATTGATGCCTTGCCTCTTGATCGTGTAGATTTAAATCACCAAACCAAATGTGCCCATAAAGTGATTAGAAAAGCTTTTCTATAGAAGTTGTAGTAACTGCGAGATCCTAGATGTCGCTGTGAAGCAGAGAGATGTGTTCTCTTTGATTTTTTGTAAAAATACCAGCAAAGTCAACAGAATTGAAACAAGTAGATTCTTTACAAGGCTTGTCAAATGTTATTGCTTATCAGATGTCCCCTCTTCTTGTGTGATGGAGTCACACAAGCTGTTTTATATGGTGTTTGATCACCGGCATGTTCCTATTTAATGTTCATTCAGTCATGCATGTAACTCTACCAAATATAATAAATCCATTACATTCGGTTTAGCTGGACAAAAAAACCTCATGGCAACATTATAGGAATGGTACTAAAATGGTTCAGTAAATCAATCATCTGGGAATAATACATACTGTAGGGATTAATGAGAATAATTTCCTGAGTGTGTGGTTATGCTGAGAAAAGAGCAATTTAGTGGTCTTTAGGAAAGTAATTGCCTAAAAACCGAATTGTTTATAATGAAAGTCTTTCTCTGATGCACTCTTTCTTCATATCTCTCTGTCCCTGTTTTGATCAACTGCTGTTGTCAGTTTTGCAATGAAAAGTGGTGCCAGACATGGACTCCCTGGCTGTTGAGCGTCATTTATCCCTCTCTCCCTTTCTTTTTTCCTGGATGTCATTTTTCCGCTCCGTTCTTTCCTGCATGGTAATTATACTCAGGATGAATGGTGCAGGTCTGTTTCAGCAGATGGCTTTCCCAAAGAGAAATATTTCTCGCTCAGCACTGGGAGATCCATAATTATACACATGAGCATGCGCAGACACACACACACACACAGACACACACACGCGTGTCTGTGCACATACACACACACATACACACACACTAACACACACACACACACAAACACACACATAAATACATGGCCATCTGTAGTTAGATAATGATACTGTGAGCGTATCAGTCATTTAAAACAACATGCTGTCAGTTTGGTGAAACACGCCCATGCAGTGATATCTCTGTTAGAAGCCAGGCCTTCAGGTAGCAGCCCAGCCAGCTCGGTTATTTGGCTGCCATCTGCACATTCAATATTTCCATTAGACCTCATTCGCAGTTTGGCTGGTGGGGACAATATTTGGCACCGTATCTGGCTGAGGAGTTCTAGCCAGAAGATAGTGGGCAGGTATAATTTTCATGCCTGGAACATGGTTGAAAAATTATTCATACAATACTGTAGAATTTCATCAAACTGTAGCCACTGAAGGTCCCGTTAGGCAAGTGAAATGGGATTATTGCATTATGAATCATTTATATCATCATATACATTATTTATTACCCCTGTGACAGGTGAAAAAGACTCATAAGGAGGGGAGGAAATCAGATGTTTCACTGCGGTGAATTACAGATCAGTATTTGCTTAGACAGCCTGAGAAGTTGTCCAGTCAGGAGCAAGGGACGTCTGATCAGTGACACATGGGACTGTGAGGTGAAGGAACTCTGACCCCTACAGGTCACTAGGAATACAGGGAAAATCTACAACGTGTCCAAATGAATGTGTCAGTGTGGGTGCAGGCATCTGCACATTTTTTTGACTCTACTGAAGACTTAACTCATATGAACACAGCAGGGAAGTGTTTCTCTTGAAAGCGTGAACCTGAGCAGCAGCCTGCTCCCCCACAGTATGAGCCCCTCATTGAACACAGTACACTTCCTTGACCAATCACACCATGCACACACACAGACCCTGCTGAACCCCAGGAGATTCCAACAGATCTTTAAAAGTGACGGTTGAGGGGCAGAGGAGCAGTGGAGTAGGGGGAAAGATCACAGTGGTACCCCATGGCTACCTAAACACGAGCTAAGGTCCAACTGCATAAACAACTAAGTGACTGGGTGATAATGAGATAGTGGGAGGCCGTGGATTTACAGTGCACCGCAGTACCATGAATTGAGTCATTTCACATATGTTATACTTTGACATTAATTGATATGAGATTGATTCACACTCCCAGGGTAAATGGATCCTCTTGGGAATAAACAAAATTCCACATGGTTTAGAAAGTTTATGGGCCACAAGAAGTAGAGCACATGTTGTTTGCTGTCCAGGGAAGAAAGGGGTACTTTAGTTTTATAGGATGTGTGTGTACTGCCAAAAGTACTTCTTCTCTTCTCCTTCTAATTGATCTGTCCACCCCTTTCCTGAGTAGAGCCAACGGCTTGCACACACACACAAACACACACACACACCAAACAAAATTCTTACTCTTGAATACCAAGTAGGAAAACTGCCAAGAAAATTGAAACTACAGTAGTAACTCCTTGGTTTTCAATTTACAAAATTCTTCCTCTAGTAGTCATACATTAAGCTGTTTGTGTTTTTTGTTTTATTGTTATTTTGATGATAGTGCAAATTGACTTTTAATCAGAGTTAGAGAATTGAGAAGATCTCTAACATTAAGACCTTTAATCCATAAGCACGTTAAGAATCTTTGGAGCGGAGTTGGGTTTCTCGGGGTGTGTTTTGTATAAACTCTGAGTGGCCCTGAATGGCTATCCTATACACTCAGAGAGCTGGATGTTTGGAAGCTTTCTCTGGTTCTATATGGTCTCTCTTCCCCTCCAATTGGAGTCGTGTTTAGGATTTGTTTGCTAGTGGTCAGATTATTTGACTTGTTTCAGGGGCTCTTTGTGATTTTATATCTGTACCAGCTGCAATGTAAAATGTCTGCTCATCATCTCCAATGCCCATACCAATTGGTTAACAAACTGGTGAGATGAAAGCCTGTGCAATACGATTAAAATGCATATCACATAATCAATAAGAACATTTTCCAGTATCAACATAAATCCCAACATGGCAAATGTATAAAAACACACATTTAAAACAATCAAACTCAAAGGTTGGGAACTTTTTTCCTCTATGATGCTCAGACAAAACTGTGTTATACAAAAACACTCATTTTGTAAAACAAGAATAGAGTTCCACCATGTCATCACAAAATGACAATACATTGCATTTTTGTATTGTTGCCCCACCCTAGACATGCAACTCAGATATTCTTTGCGCTAACTTAATTGCCTGAAAAATGCAATCACATCTTGAGTATACTTATAACTAAAGCCATGTGCTCAAGCTATGCACGTTTGCAGAATCAGTCTGCAATGTGTGTGAGTTGAGGTTGAGAAGGTGTTTGCCTGCATTTCTGCTTGACACCAAACAAATTATTCGACTCATAAAGCTTTGTGGTGTTTTCCCTCAGGCGGGGATGAAACATTGACTGTCATACACTCAGAGTTATGCAGTCAGCCATGGTAAGGATGAACGCAAGTGAAGCTGCTGAACCAGGGTCAGACTTCAGTGTTCCCACATACAGTGTGGCCACACGTGGGTTATTGTTAAAACGTGTTTCAGATTCTTCTTAGGAAGCACTTAGATAACACTCTCTGTGCCCTCCAGTCGAGAAAGAAAGACGGAGAGAATGTAGGGTAAAAGAGTTTATTTTTATCAGTCTCACATGGGACTGTTGATTCTTTGCATCCATTCCATCTGCCCCCTTATCTCTCTCTTACTCACTCGCTTTCTCTCTCACTTTCCACTTTTCCCTCTTGCTCTTCCACTTTCACACACAGAGAGAGAGAGAGAGAGAGCGAGAGAGAGAGCTAAAGGATAGTAAAGTAGAAAAAAAAGAAAAGAACACAAAGTAGGCAACAAACAGCTGGTAAAAAGTGACATTTGCAGGATTCTTGACAGCCCTACCTCAATAGATATTGGCTAAAAGTGAAAATTTGTAAAATATGGCAGTGCAACAGCTGACACCTGTTACGGCCACACATTTTAAAATGTGTGCCTGTCCACCTGTTTTTATGTCTCGGCATAAAGACACTTTCCTATCCACCTGTCCTTATGTTTCCATCTTTCTGTCTGCCTGTTTGTTTGTCTGTATCTCTTTAAAAACAACCATTTATGTTCTATGTAGAACTAGTCTTATTAGGCTAGTGTAAAAATGTTTTCACAGAACTTGCAATGTATCAACACCAATTTGCAGAAAAACTTTTAGTATGAAGTTGCAGGATAAACAGGAGAAAAAACAACAATGCTCTATCCATGCACAGGGTGTTAACCTATTGTATATTTAACCAGAGGGGACACTTGTTCAGACATGTATGGGCTACTACCTCTGGCATGGCAGGGAAACATCCTGTTTCTTTCCAATAACACACATCAGAGCATGCTCCATAAACACACACAAACACAGCTCCACTCACAATACCCATAGAGTATCTGTCTCTGGATGAATAGCTTTTAATAACTTAGCAGTAGTCTCTGTTGAATGGTCTGTTGCCATGGATACCACTCCCATAGACAGTTTTCACAAAACAGAGAAGTGTGTGTCTGTGTATGGTGGGTGAATGTGGTGATGCTGATCTCTATTCTCTCACACAGGGATGTGGTTTTGAGGAGAAGTGAAGTGCCATCATCACGTCTGTGCAGTTGCCCTACAGATCCTTGACACTATGCTGTTTGTAAAACAAGTGTATTATTCTGTGTGGCTTATTTCCTTTAGATAAACAGAGTATGTAAATCACACAGACACACTATGTTATTGGCAGAAGGGATCCTCTTTGCTTTTCCAGGTGACTCATGAATGTATGTGTGTGTGTGTGTGTGTGTGTGTGTGTGTGTGTGTGTGTGTGTGTTATTACCTTGCTGGCTGCAAAACCAGAAGTATTTCCTAGTTCTGTGGAGCAAAAGTAAAACTCATCATTTACCCTGGTGCAGGTGAAAGAGTGTCTGAGGTAGCAGGTGCTGTCATGAAGGGATTACAGTGGATCCACTAATGATTGATCACCAAGGTTACAGCAGAAGCATAAATCTGGGACACAGCTTGGGCTAAGCGATACTTATACTGCCTCTTTTTTATGACCTTCTTCTTTCCCTTCTTCAGACAATGGCTGTGCTATGTGCAGCCCAACAATCTCTTTAGGAATTGTAATAACTAATATTCCAAGAAAACATCCCCAATAAAATACAAAGAGTGCAATTTAATGTCAATTTACAGACACATTAATATACATACAAGACACAAGTTGATACTGTAAATGTAGGGAAGCATTTGTTGAATCATAATTTGAATTGTGCAACGTATTCATGGATAAAACTGCTTTGGCTTGCATTGCTACTGTCATAACCAGCTTTGGGGTTTGGAGTGAGTTATATTCTGAGTGGCTACAGAATAGATCTGTTCTTTTCTGAATTCAACAATACTATTACATCCTTAAGGACTCATTATGTTAGATTTAGACCTCAACTTCTATGGCTGGGTCACACAGCCGTGAGTTTATACTTAGAGGACAATAAATCTGTTCCCATCAGCGCTGAGGCACAGGAAACCAACAAAATCACCAACACAATGACAATAACAACCCAATGCCATCTCATTGTGTATTACCATCCTGTGTGTACAATAGTCTGCATGTGTGCGCACATGTGAACGTGGCATTTACATGAGTGTATATGCATTAATGTCAGTGAAAAAAAGGTTAGTTGTTGACAGAATAATATAGCCAACATGTTATATAAAGACGAGATATTTGTAACTGGAGCCAAAGGGTTATCTTTTTTCCCTTGTCTCCCACAGCTGTTTCCTTAATTTTTAAAATATTTCCTTTTTCAAATCCAGCTTGTTTTTTTGTTTTTGTTTTTTTTTACATTAATTTCATCACCCTTTCTATTTTACACTTCCTGTTAATGGCTAGTATTACCAGCACATACATGTAAAATCAAATCTTCATTGAAAACAACAAAACTACATTATAATGCAGTAATATGCAATGTTGATTTGATTTTGATTTAACAAACAACTTTCATGACCCATGTTTAAATTCTTATTAAATGAGAGGGTTTTATGAATGAGTCAAAACAGTGTGATGCCCCTTCTGCTCCAATTTTCTTTTCTTTTTCACCAGTTAGTGTGCCAGCTTCTGTCTTCTCACACTCTTGGGTTCTGACACACTTCAGAGAGGGGGCATTCTCCTTGCTAAAACATTTATGAACATTTTTGTTATTTACTCCCAGAGACAGAGAGACAGAACGAGATAGAGATAAAGTGATATATTTATAGAGAGAGAGAGAGAGAGAGAGAGAGAGAGAGAGAGAGAGAGAGAGAGAGAGAGAGAGAGAGAGAGAGAGAGAGAGAGAGAAAGAGCACCAACAGGAATCAGTTTTCCTGTGTTCCATAATTCTCCACCCTTTTGTGTGGGTGGTCATTGGGAGGGCAGCATAGTTACAAAGTGTGAGAAGAACAGAGCATGAATGTGTGTTTGTGTATGCTCATGCTACACAAAAGGTGTCATATTGCCATAGTCATAATGCCACCTTTAGAGGTTGTTACAGTAATTGGATCCTTGATGTCTGTTTGAGACATGTTCGGCTTTCTGCTGTGATAGCATATGGCGCTTCTTTTCCAGATTTGATAGACCATTGCATTACACGGCAAAACGTGAGCTGTAGCCCATAGTAACATGTCTGGAATAACTGATGTGAATTAGAGTAATACTGCAGTTTGGACAATGAAATATTAGCAGAGTCATGTATTCCTTCCAGTTTTCCACTGTGAGTGTTCTGCTTGGCTGCTCTGGTCAAGGTCACACTTCCCCATGCAGACAATTTGATCATTGGCTCCCAGTGCTGCCATACCTGCCCAGTCCAATTTGGCTTGGCAGTGGTTTTTCCACTATCTGTCAGTCAGTTGCCTTGCTTGGCAAAGCTGTATAATTTCTAGTAGTTGTGAGAACATTTTGTAATGGAAATAGAAGCTTCAACATTTACGCAAATAAAATAAATACACAAAAAGCACATAATATAAATAAAAACATAATGAAAAAGCTCTGAAAGAGGGTTTGATAAAAAAAGAAAACAATACACCAGTCTATTAGGGATACAGCCAAAACAACCTAATGTAACACTTTTTTAACTTCTCATTGAGTGTATCCTCACATTATACAGCAGTGAACAGTCTGTGAATGTGGAACATTACAACGGAGCAGGCAGACTATGAATGGAGAGGTGAGCCTGTGGTCACAGAAATTCTAAGTGGTTGGAAATGTTGAAAGCTTTCTAAAACCAAGGCTGTGTCTTTCAGACACCCATGGAAATGTAATGAAATCATTGAAATATTAACCTGATGGATTCGTTTTAACTTACATGCTGGCCACAGTTCCTGTGATTTTTACAAAGTGATTATCATATTATGCTGATGATCACTTTTCTATGCAGACATGCTGGAGTCTAACAACCTTGTGACGTTTGAAGGCCTGGCCAACAGTTCGGCTTACCACACCTTCCTGTTGGACGAGGAGAAAGGAAGACTTGTTGTGGGAGCCAAGGACCACATCTTCTCTTTCAACCTCCTCAATATCAGCAGAGACTACACACAGGTAAAAACAAGATTTTACTTTCAGTCAGTCTGTCTGGTGCTTTCATCCGTCCATCATTTCATCATAATTAAAGTTTGTTTTGTGTTTCTGACTGACTTAATGACTGACTTGTGTGCATCGCTATCCAGAGTGCCAGTCAGGGGTTCAGGTATCTCGGAACAGTCTTTTCTTTTTCTACAGAAAATAATCTAATGAATATTTCAGACCAGGGCTGTCGCACACGATCACACGCTGTGGCAGGCATGTTAGCTGCTCTTTGCACACCTGGATGAATAATGGAGTAAACTGAAACAAAGTGGATAACAAATTGCATTGTGACCCCAACATCCCTCAAATATACACATGCGTGCACACAAGCAGGAGCTGTATCGACTCACTCTATTGAACTGATACGGGGAGGAGGGTGATTCTTCTCTAACATGCACAGGAACTGTGTGTGTGTGTGTTGCAGATCCCTTGGCCGGCTTCTCCCACCAGAAGAGATGAATGCAAGTGGGCAGGAAAAGATCTTTCGGTGAGAACTAAAACCATCCATCTTGCAAGTGGGTGTCAGCATTTTGCCCCTCCAGTCCGACAGATGTTGTTAAATGTCTTTGTTCTTCTGTGCTACGAAAGAAGTGCAACTCTGCATGACTCAAAGTAAACTTCCCTTGTAGTTAAACTGGGATCATATTGTATGTGTGCTCCATATATTCAGTATGACATTTAATCTTACCTTTCAGGTTGTTGGTTGTTGACATATCCAATCAGTCAAATGGACATCACAACGCTTCGCTCATTGTAGGACTGATCATAATCTCAGAGCCAAGATTGAGACCATAATTTTACCTTAATCACTTATCAAGCCTCTGGGCATGCCATTTAATAGAGGGAGGCCAGGGAAATTGCTGTGCTTTCTGCCAGACCTATTGGTATATTACTGCAGGAAAAAAACTACTGTCACATATTCAGGGATCATAGGCATTTGTGCTCCCATGTTATTAAACCTCAGGGAGCAAATAAAAACAGGGTTTGGCCTTGATTGGCTTACTATAAAACGGATCCTTTCAGACAGAATAGTTTGCAGTATTTCAAGTGGAAAGGCTAATTTACCCCATTTGAATTAGATAAACTGGTGTCACTCAGAGTACATTGTTGTGGCTGGTATGCCTGCTAATTAGTTTAACTAATTACCTAAATAACCTTTCCCAAAATTGCATAATTACGAGGATTATTCTCATCCTGCACCGGACAGTAACACGTTTGAGAACAGAACACCACACACACATCTGGTATTTCAGTTTCTAAAGCTTAACAGTGTATTTATTTGTTTAGGACAAGACTTTTGTATTTAATTCAACAAGCTGAATTTAAAGTTGGATCTAAAAGAAAAAAAACAGTTTTTGTGGGATTATGATCCAGGGCCTTTTCAGACTTTTTACCTCACTCAACCTTTGCATGACAAGCCAGGCTTCACATCTCCCTGTTTGTGGCTGTGTCCGGTTTTAGAGCACCTTGTGTGGTGTGGTAAAACTCTTTGTAAACACGCTGAGAGGTTGTCTCTGCTCCCTTTAAGATGTATTATGAATTCTATCTTCCATATAGCCTAAGGCAATAGCTGGAATGTAAAATCATGGCAATGCTGTTTGTGCCTCAGTTCTCTGCCTGGATATTGGCCCAGCTATCCTGCCCTTCTGTATGGTTGATTTAAAGCGCCATGAAGTCCTTTGTGTGTTTTCTGTAAACATTGTGGCATGGATGAATAGGGTGCCCTGAGGGGTGGTCTTTCTGTTATAGAGTCGGAGGAGAGTGAGAATTAAAGAGAGGTGGAGAGAGGTGGAGAGAGGTGGGAGAGAGGTGGAGAGAGCTGGAGAGTGAGTCTGCTGATGTCCCCTGAAGTACTGTAAGCAAACACTTCAAAAGATAAAGCAAGGAGGAAAGAAAGAGATAGATGGCTGTGAAAGGTGTGACCGTACACAAAAAAAGGAAAGCTGAGAAAAAAGAAAGAGAAAAAAGAAAGCTGTAGCTATTGCATAGCCTAACCAAAGTCAATGTCCACATTTAAATTGCTGAACTAAAAAGTAGTAGAAGGGAAAATATTTTCTGGTTAGGTGCAATAATCATATTTTGTGCTTCATGCTGCAGATTAACAAAGTTCCATATGCCTGATGTGTGAGCTTACTTTCTCATCTGCACAAAATCTAAAACCAAATCCAAGACATTTTTGTAACAAGCCATGTGGATAACATTTGTTGATTAATTGTAAGTGGGATTGTGTTTTTAAAGATATCTGCATACTATTTTACTATTCATTACATACCTGCCAATGTAAGGTATGTTGGACACTCAGGCATGGTTTAAGTCATCAGTCTGTATCAGCATGCTAAATATTCAGAGGTATGACAGGTACCACAGTGCAAAGACATCATGCATAGTCACGTGTTATTTCTTTTGCCTGTAACAATGCTCATCACTAGGCCCATTCACCCATAGGCCATGTAAATCCAAAGACAGCTGCTTAAATGACAACAAAAGCTTACGCAAACAGAGGGTGCTATCTGCTGATGACCTAGTAAAGCCAGTCATGCATTATGTGTCGTGCTATTCTGTTTTTCTTCTTATTTTTTAATATGTGATGACACATTCAGTTTTATTTGAGGTCAGGTCTGCTCAGGCATGTACTGCTAAAGTACAAGGAAATAAGCCAAATGGCAACATAGCAATGCATACAACATAAACAGATGCCTGATGTGCCACACATGCACACGCACACAAATACACGCACGCACAACACATACACACACACACACACACACACACACACATTACAATCCAGAAAAACACTTGTGATAAATGTTCCTACAATGATCATAATCATAAAACAAACTGACAGAAGGTCCCAGTAGAAAGAACATCACTTTTGTATACTCTAATGACAGAATAACAGTAAGCCAATGTTGGCCTCCATTACTTTGATTGGTATCCAGTGGAATTATTATGGTTGACTTTTGTCTACCGCCTCTTTTGTTATTCTATAGTCTAAATCCCTCCTGTATGGCTTTCACAATTATTCCATGGTAAATTACACAGCTCATGTGCATAAAATATCTGAAGCCAGCAGTGAAAGACATCATTGAGTTCAGAGAGAAAGACTGTAGCATGTGTGTCCGGGTGGAGCTGGGGTGGGAGTGCTGTACTGTATGAAGATGAAGTGAAACAAATACAGAGTCATGGATAATAAAGCTTAGTTTGGTCATAATATTATTTCCAGATTTATTATTCAGCACAGTGCTAGAGTTTGTATAGTCCATTTTCTGGGGGATTACAGGACATTACAGTAAGCTTTGCTCTGTTATCATTACAGATTTCTCTATTTAAGTCGTGAATTTTCCTCGGCACCAGGGCTCTTAGTGAGGTCTGACCTGTTCATTTATCCAGCTGTTTCACCACTTTTTTGCTAACACAACAAGCTGCGGTGGAACTAAAGACTGTAAAAATTCTGACTTCACTGGAATATAGTTTTGTGTCAAAAGTTGATTATTCATCCCGCTTTCTGTTCTCTGTCTCTGATCAATCAGAGGGAGTGCTCAAATTTCATCAAGGTGTTGCAGCCGTTCAACCAGACCCATCTCTATGTGTGTGGGACAGGAGCCTTCCACCCTGTGTGCTCCTACCTGGAGGTGGGCAAGAAAACAGAGGTACAGGCTCACATTACATTGTCTACACGATGTAATGCATGTTAGCATTACAGTATATAAAAACCAAAACGGGCTTTATATCATAATAAAATTTAAATATTTAAAGTTGTAAAGACCATGTGTAGTCCGGTGTATAGTATAAGTATATTCTGATGATTCGTATGAAGTACATAAAAATGGTTTCATTCAGCAAAATGAGGTGGAAAATTACACATAGGGTTTCAAAGTCTGCAAGATTTCCAATTCATCACTCTAATATGGAACTGCTTAATGTGTATGTGTGTGTTCATTCCAGTAGGAGCGAAGGAAATTGCTCTCTTCTCCTCCAAATGTCTCTGAGTCAGGCTTATAAATGTGCGTTTCCTATTCATTAGACGGCTATTTAGAGACAATTAAATGCAGGAAATATCTCTGAGAAAAGCCATCTACTGTATAGGGATCATAAGAAATGTATTTCATCTAATGGCTTTCCTATGATTGTAGAGGTCACCAAGTCACAGAGAGCGATGAGATTTATTGTTTTCATTCCAAATCCTTGACTCCAAACCTAAGTCTCTCCAAATACCTCAGATTTGTCCTTTTAAAACGTGTTTTTTTACCTGTTGGAATCATAATGTATTTTATCTGCTCCGTTAATTAACTATTATTTGTAGATATGATAAATATATGTATATTATATATATATCGATAATTAAGGTATAATTTGACCAAACCATGTTTGATAATTACTACGCCTGTCTGTAACTTTCTGTCTCTTCATGTCCAGGACAGTGTGTTCCGACTGGAGCCTCTCATAGAAAATGGCCGAGGGAAGAGTCCCTACGACCCCAAGTTGCTCACTGCCTCCATGTTAATTGGTGAGTTAACCGACACACTGTGCTGTTTTTCTGGGTGTTACAGCCAGGTCATATAAAAATATGGGAGTCCTGAAAACACCCTCTGCCTTGCTCTTTCATTTCAGCAGACACATAGGGTATAAAATGTGAATAACAGAACAGGGCATATCTGTCATTCATTACAAGCGGATCTGCTCTGTAGTTTGTATATACACACTGGAAACCCCTCATTGGCAGGACTGTAAACTCTATTTCAATCTGAATTTACCTCCTTTAAATTCTGGGCGTGCATAGCGGATGCCACTATATTGAGCTTTATTTGCACTGAATCCCCACTGTTGGCAAATAAAGCAGGACTATGTGAGCATCTTTCCTCTCTACCCCCAATTATTGCCAGTCACATTGTGTTATATCACATTGTTTAATCTAGCAGATGGCCATTTTCCAGCCCATCACCCCTCATCTCCTCTTCCCTTTCTCTCTCCGCTCTCACCAGCATTATTATGTACTCCCCCAGTCTCACACCTCTGTCCTGTCCCTCCTTGTGTGTCACTCCATGCGTTCACCCTTCCCGTGCTTCCCTTCTCAGCCCTGCCTACTGTGTTAATGTCAATTTCACACTCCTGATGTTCATCACATCCATCACTGTCATTGTTCTCCAAGAACTCTGTGTCCACCTGTACTGCTAAGTCCCTGAACACTTTCTCAGATTTTTACACCTGCATCACAGGGGGGAATCACCTCGGATTGTTTCATCATCTGGTGTTACTAAACTAGCATGCTTCATTCTTCTTACTATCAGATGGAGAACTGTACGCTGGGACATCAGCTGACTTCATGGGGCGGGACTTTGCCATCTTTCGCACTCTTGGAAAGCATCACCCAATCAGGACGGAGCAACATGATTCTCGGTGGCTTAATGGTGAGAGCGAATAGGAAAATACCTGTCCAAGTATAATCGTATTCATAAGCAGTTTCAAATACGTAATACTTTTGGGGTCCTTCACTTTGTCTGTTAGTCAGTAAGTCTTTACATTTACTATGCTGAACATTTCCACTGTCGGTTGGTGATGTCAAGTCTGATGCTCAGTTCTGACCTAGGGATTGCCTCTTTTATTTCTATTTATATACTGCTGTCAGGCCTGTTAATTAGTAGTTTTAAAATAGCTTTCCACTTTTAAGGGGATGACACTCAGCTGCACTTGTATATTCTGATATGTGCCGGGCCTTGGCTGCAGGACTAGTGATACTAATGACTCTTTCAAGACAAGCCCGGGCCCTGTGGATTCAATTCTTCCTCAATTTCTGTTGTGATAGGTAATAGGAAAAGATGGTGAATAAGCACTTAACTGCAAACTTAGCAAATTTAGCATCCATTCCTCGTCAGCTACAGCCTGTCCCAAAAAAATGAAAACACACTAACACTAGCCTTACTAAACGTCAGGTCTTTGGCAGGAAAATCATTTTAATCAATGATTTTATTACTAAGCACAATCTAGATTTTAGTTTTTAACTGAAACCTGGTTAGACCATAATAACAGCGCTGCTGTTCTCATCGAGTCAGCTCCCCTAACTTCAGTTTTATGAGTGAGAATAGAGTGAATAGAAAGGAGGTGGAGTCGCCATTTTGTTTAATGACTCATTCCACGTACGCAAATATGTTATGGAAATTTGTTTCTTTTGAAAATGTTGCTCTTCAATTAAGATCTTCCCCTCAAGCGATGTTTCTAAATATCTACAGGCCACCTAAATATTGTGCAACCTTCATTGATGACTTCACTGAAAATGCTGTCTATTATCTGCATTAACTTTGATTGTGTAATCATTGCGGGTGATTTTAACATTCATGTTGACAGCCCCAGGACAGGGGGACAAAAGAGCTGTGTTGTGTTTTTGAGAACTATGGACTGACTCAGCATGTGACGGAGCCCACCCACAATAAGGGGCACACTCTGGACTTGATTGTCTCCAAAGGTCTGAACATTTCCAAGGTTGTGGTGACTGACGTTGCTCTCTCAGATCATTCCTGTGTTTCTTTAACGGCACTATCTCTGTGCCCAAAAGTGTCCAAACAAAGATAATCAGAAAAACGGTATATCACTGAAAACACCAGTGACACATTTATACAGCTTTTCTCCTCCACACCAGCCCTCTCTGGGCTATCAGTCAGTGAGCTTGTAGATAATTTCAACTGTAAAATCACAAATGTTATTGATGCCATTGCTCCCACTAAGGTCAAAGTTGTATCTGGTAAGAAAAGATCTCCATGGAGAAATGTCCTACTGGTGAGAACAGAAAAAGAGAGTGTAGGAAAGCTGAACGAAGGTGGCGAAAAACAAATCTCTGGTCCATTATAACTCCTATAAAGAGAGACTTCGCATTTATAATTTGGAACTGAGGAATGCAAGAAGGTCCTTTTTCTCTGATATTATCTCTAGAAACAATAATAATTCCCGTGCTTTGTTTGCTACTGTTGATAGGTTAACAAACCTCCAGTACCAGTAGCATCTGAACTTTTATCTACCAAGGCCTGCAATGACTTTGCCTCCTTCTTCAAAGACAAAATTCAAAAGATTAGACAAACAGTCAGTGCCTCCATATCAAGTCCAGGATATGTGTTGTCACAGTGTTCAAGCAAAAATAGTTCCAATATGACAGAATTTCACACGATCAACCATACAAACCTGGAGGACATTATTCAACATCTGAAAACCTCGACCTGTTGCCTTGATGTTCTACCAACGGGACTTTCAAAATGTTTCCAATTGTTTGACTTATGATCTCTACAGATTGTGAACACATCTCTTCTTTCAGGTATCTTTCCACAGGCCCTGAAAACTGCAGTAATCAAGCCACTCTTAAAAAAGACAACCTAGACAAGTCACTAATGAGCAACTATAGGCCAATATCAAACCTTCCGTTTTTAAGTAAAATCATTGAAAAAGTAGTCTTTCAACAACTCAACCATTTCTTGTCACTAAGCAACAGTTTTGATACCTTTCAGTCGGGTTTCCGACCACACCACAGCACTGAAACGGCTCTTGTCAAAGTCTTTAATGACATCCACCTTAACACAGATAATGGCAAAATTTCAATCTTAGTATTACTTGATCTCAGTGCTGCATTTGACACGGTCGACCACGACATACTACTAGACCGATTGGAAAACTGCGTTGGCCTTTCTGGCTCAGTACTAAACTGGTTTGAATCCTACCTAAAGAATAGGGATTACTTTGTGTCTATAGGTAATTATGCATCTGAGCGTACAAATATGACGTGCGGAGTTCCGCAAGGCTCCATTCTGGGGCCTCTTCTGTTTAACATCTACATGCTTCCACTGGCTCAGATTATGGAGAAAAACAAAATAAGTTACCATAGTTATGCGGACGACACACAAATTTACATAACCTTATCGCCAGGGGACTATAGTCCAATACAAAAACTGACTAAGTGCATCGAACAAATTAACGGCTGGATGTGCCAGAACTTTCTGAAATTAAATGAAGGAAAAACTGAGGTGGTTGTTTTTGGAGCAAGAGAGGAACGATTAAAAGTCTGCGCTCAGCTTCAAACAACAATGTTAAAAACAACAGACAAAGCCAGAAATCTTGGTGTAGTCATGGACTCAGACCTGAACTTTAACAGCCACATTAAGACAATTACAAAGTCAGCCTACTATCACCTTAAGAATATATCAAGGGTTAAAGGACTTATGTGTCAACAGGATTTGGAAAAACTTGTCCATGCCTTTATCTTCAGTAGACTTGACTACTGTAACGGGGTCTTTACAGGTCTCCCTAAAAAATCAATCAGACAGCTGCAGCTGATTCAGAACGCTGCTGCTCGAGTCCTCACTAAGACCAAGAGACTGGATCACATCACTCCAGTTCTGAAGTCTTTACACTGGCTTCCTGTGTCTCAAAGAATTGATTTCAAAGTACTCTTGCTAGTTTATAAATCACTTAACGGTTTAGGTCCAAAATATATTGCTGATCTGCTACTACACTATGAACCACCCAGACCTCTCAGGTCATCTGGGACAGGTCTGCTTCTGTCCCCAGAGTCAGAACTAAACAGGGTGAAGCAGCTTTCAGTTTCTATGCTCCTCATATCTGGAATAAACTCCCAGAAACCTGTAGATCCGCTGCTACTCTCAGTTCTTTTAAATCAAGGCTGAAGACCTTTCTATTTGATGCTGCCTTTCTTTAAATGACTAATCATTTCTTTAAATTCTTATGCTGCACTGTAAATTTTATTCTTGTGTTTTATGTTTCTCTTGTTTTTAACTGTCTATTCATGTGTTTACCGGTTTTTAATGCTTGTGATTTTAACTGTTTTTACTTGTGTTTTATCTGTTTAACTGATTTTGTGTAAAGCACTTTGAATTGCCTTGTTGCTGAAATGTGCTATACAAATAAAGCTGCCTTGCCTTGCCTTGCCTATATTAAACATGGTGTTCTTTTTATCAGCAAACAAAATACCTAAAGGATTGCCTGCACTATGCACTATTGCACTATGGACAGACAGACAGATAGATAAAACAGAGGTCCTTGTTATTGTCAACCCTGCAGTGGTCTCTGAGTATTGATTTACCCTTGTCTCTGTTTGTGTGTCTGTTTATATCAAGAAACATATTCTATCTTTTATAAGGACTGAGAAATGAATTCATTCTTCTTGTTCAGCCAAAGAGGTGTAGCTTTGCTGCAGCCTGTTTTTTCTAACAAAGAGCAAGGAGTACATTACTCAAGTGGGCTTTTCTCCAATGGCTGCCTGTGGAGTTTAGAATTCAATATTAAACTTGTGTTATTACTTAACAGGCTCAACATGACAAAGCCACTTTAAATGAAGGGATACACTTTGCTGTCCTTGTCCAGTGCTCTTGTGTTTTCTATCCTGTCTGTTTGATGTTTGTGTGTCTCTCTCTATGTTTTGCAGATCCCAGGTTTGTTGGTGTTCATCTGATTCCAGAGAGTGACAACCCAGAAGATGACAAAATCTACTTGCTCTTCAAAGAGAACGCTTTAGATGGCGAGCACGCTGGGAAGGCCACACATGCTCGCATCGGACAGCTCTGCAAAGTATGCACACACACATCAACACACACAAACCACATGTCCATTTATGCACACACTCATGCAAGATGGCTCTCACGGAGAAAAATTCAGATGCACACAAAAGGAGAGAGACAAAGGCGCACGCACTCTCACATGGACATGTGAAATAGCTTCTGTATCTGGAAAAACACTTGACGGGTGTCTGAGTGGCTTTCATAATGGCAGGTTTCAGCGGCTGTTATCTGTGATTATTTTTAGCCTGGAGAAGAGTGGGCTTTGTTGTGTGTGGTACAATTAGCCCCTGAAGACAGAAACCTGAGCAAAATGTTAAATGTCACCAGAACCTGAGAGGCAAAGGCGCTGTCAAGGCCTGCGCTGTTATCGTAATGCCAGGCTTTGGCACTGATTGGGTCTGCTACACCCTTTGGCTCCAGGGGATGGTTATGTTAAATCACTGGCCTTCTATCAGCTTTAACGTTCCAAATCCTATTTTTATTTATAAAGCCGGAATCCACCAGGCTGACTCTAGATCAGCGAATAATGTCCAGTCTCCACCTCCCATTTAGCTGCATATCGTGACTCTGTCATAACAGCCTGATTACCCAGTATGTCAGGAATCTGCTATGCTCAACAAAAGACAAGCCATCCATTATGCAAGATGTGCTATTAATTTGGCCCAATGCAAATTTGGACATATTCTAATTTACTGTCATAAATCAACACTAAGTGGGATTAGTTTTTATGAGCCAGCACTTTTTGCCTCTGTTTGTGTGCCATGTTCGGGAAAACAAACACTTAACTGTGAGGCACACAGACATATATTATTAGGGTGTGTACTGGAACATAGAACTTTAGAGAGAGTCATATTTCTTCACATTCGCACAGCATTTAGAAAACACACCATTTAGAAAAATCCATTATTTATCATGAGGATGATGTCTGATGTTGCTGAATTGTACTATAAAAATAAGGCTGCCTTGCCTTGCCTTACAAGTGTAAAGTTTATATATTAGATTTTTCACCATCAATGAAGGGAGATAATTAAGAACATAAATTGAACAGAGTAGGCAATTATCATGCTGTATATGCAGCCACACCAAATTCAACCAGAGGTAGTGAGTCATACATTCACAGCTCAGCAGTATGGAAATAGGCAATGCAAGCTTACGCTTTTTTTTATCTGTCCAACAGAATGACCTGGGAGGCCACAGGAGTCTGGTAAATAAGTGGACCACTTTCTTGAAGGCTCGACTTATTTGCTCTGTGCCTGGCAGTAATGGAATTGACACACACTTTGATGAACTACGTAAGTGAATGCTCCACACCTTGAAACGTGTTTCATGCATTATTTCCTGAAGATGAAATGCTTTATTTTCATTGAAGAATATTTCTGTAATAGATAGTGCACTCTCTTTGGCTTTCAGAGGATGTTTTTCTCATGAGCACGAAGGATCCTAAGAGCCCGATCATCTATGCAGTATTTACCACTTCCAGGTACTGTGGCTGACTTGGAAATAGTTTTGGTCATCATCATTACGGATTGCATGATTTGTGTTTTCAACGAGAACCTGACCTTTCCTTAACTGACTCATTTTTACTGCCCCTTAGCAACATCTTCAAAGGTTCAGCTGTGTGTATGTACAGCATGACAGACATTAGGAGAGTGTTCCTGGGTCCTTACGCTCATAGAGATGGACCCAACTATCAGTGGGTGCCCTTCCAGGGACGTGTTCCTTACCCACGGCCCGGCACAGTGAGTACACGCTTAACTGGGATGTCAGTGTGTTCTGATCTGATCTTGACAATTAATTTTCAATCATGTCCTACTGTAATTGTTATAACTATGAACTATTTTCTTCACAGTGCCCAAGCAAAACATTTGGCGGATTTGATACAACCAAGGACCTTCCTGATGAAGTCGTAACCTTTGCCAGAAGCCACCCAGCCATGTTTAACTCTGTCTACCCCATTAACAATCGACCAATCATAATCAAAACAGATGTGGACTACCAGTTCACCCAGATAGTGGTGGACAAAGTAGAAGCAGAAGATGGCCAGTATGATGTCATGTTCATAGGCACAGGTATGCACCTATATTTACATTTGCATACATGTATACTGTAAACTAACCTGATTTATTGCCCAATTGAAATAGATCACTCAAGGCATGTTTGCTTCCTTTGTCTGCTAGACATGGGGACGATACTGAAAGTCGTATCCATCCCCAGAGGCTCCTGGCACGACCTGGAGGAAGTCCTATTGGAAGAAATGACTGTCTTCAGAGTAAGACATTCTCTCATCACTTAAAAGTTAAAGGACAACTGAAGAATCTGCAAGTGTTGTCTGATAAATTTGTTGATGTGTCATTTATTATTTGTGCAGGAGCCAACAGCCATTACAGCAATGGAACTGTCAACAAAACAGGTATTCATTGTAGTTCTTAATGCATCTATAAAGAAACTATAGCAACACATCAAAGGAGGAGCAGATCAAAGGACTTTAGCCAACAAGGAGATCTCAAGCTTGTATCAAGATAAGTCTGAAAAGAAAGATGACCTCAGTAACTGAGTTCAGGGAAGGCTGGAGATAAGCCTTCGGATTGGATTAGGGAAATATGAAAATATTATTTTTATTATATTGTTTTTTGCATGTGTCTGAAAAACCTGTCTCTTAGAGAGTGAGAGCGTTTCCTGAAAGATGAACCACCTCCCTTAAACACAGAACAAAGAAGCAGTTGTTTAGAACACTTTGAGATGAAACACTTTAAGGCACACAGATCTCAATTGTTGGCTTTTCAGCAACAGTTAGCACGTCAACTTAAATGGCAGGGAGAGACAAAATGAGACATGTAATTGACAGGTAGGAGGGTGCTGAGCACCTGTAATAAGATGGTCTGTTCACATTCCTGACTTGTATTTTCGCTTCATTGAACCACACAAGCTAAGCGTATTACTGAAAGTGCCGCTCTTCCAAATGTAAAACCTAAATATAAAATATCAGATTTTGAAAATTAAGTCTTTCTCTTTTTTACCCTCACAGCAACAACTGTATCTGGGCTCAGACATTGGTGTGTCCCAGATGCCTTTGCACCGGTGTGAGGTTTATGGGAAGGCTTGTGCTGAATGTTGCCTGGCAAGGGACCCTTACTGTGCATGGGACGGCACTGAGTGCTCCAGATACTTTCCCATGGCTAAGAGGTACTGAATATATACTTACACATTCATGTCATGTCGTCACCCTGCCATTGTGTTTTACAAGCTGTCTGACACCTTGTACACAGCAACTAATTAGCGCTTCAAAACACTGAGCTGGTATTTTTGAAGTTTGGCTCAAATGCAATATAATACTTCCAATCAACAGCAGGTAATTTAACACACAAACTTATGTTTACACATTGGATTTGATGCATTCTTTGGATAAATCAGGACATTCTTGAAACTGAAACCGATGCAAGTAGCACAATTGAGATGTGAAGAGAGGTGTGTTTGTGTATTGCATAAGATCAACCTGCTTTAGATTTGAACATGTACAATGTACAACACATGTTTAATCATGCTTGTTTAGGAAATAGGAATGTTTTTTCAGGAGTAAAACCGGATTATATACCAGGCTTTTAACGCAGTGATTGAGGACATATGCAGTCAGACTGCAATGCAGGGCTGGAGCTTGGGCACATTCATAGTGCAGGCTTTGTATATTTGCCAAAAGCCCCTAAAGGTAGAGGGTCGTGTTTCTACCAGAGAGCTAGAAATATAACCTGCCTCATGTGTTTACTGTAAATGAGACCCAACGTCTGTGATGTCTGGAGGCTGTCTGGGTGAACCTGGGGTGAGGGCGGTTTTAGAGGTTTGGTGTTAGCAAGGTTGGAGTGATGGACTGATCTGTATGTGTTCATGTATGTGTGTACCTGTGGTGCTCTGTGTGCAGCCTCCCACTCATAGCTCCATGGGGCTTATTGATTTGAATGCTTAGCTGCACAGTGTCCTGTTCAGGTTGTTAGTTGGACTCCAGAGTCCTACCTTTAAACATAACACAGCCAGAACAAACTCTTACATCCAATTAATAGTGTTGGGGTTAGAACAATAGTAAGAAGAGGGGGAAGAAGTTACCAATTTGTTTTTGGTGTCTCCATAGCTTCTTCATTTATTGTTTACAGAAAATAACCTGAGGGTTATGTTTCACATCGTACCTGAAACTCCATCTCTTGCAACCCAGTGAGACAACAAGCTGAAATGATTGATTAGGTTAGAATTCCTCTGTCATACAGCCCTATAATTAAAGCTTTTCTACGCTGCTATGGGCTGCCTGCTGTTGGTTTACTTATTTGTGTTGGCTTCTACTATTGCTGCACATCAAAACACCATTCAAACATGCACCTACACACACACAAACTCCCTGCAAACAGTTGTTCTTCCTCTCACAGATATACACACACACACACACACACACACACACATGCAGTACAAAGAAGCCAGTGTATCTGCTGACTCATTAAAGTGTTTATATTTGTGTTTCTGCAGGAGAACAAGGAGGCAAGATATCAGAAATGGAGACCCACTCACACAATGCTCAGATCTGCAACACCATGGTACATAAAGAAAAAAACATTATTTTACTAACTATGGTAAAATAAGGGCAATGTGTAATAAGATAATTTAACGTTGGTTTCAGTACAGACATAATTAATTTGACTAATACCATATGGGATTTTTATTGTATTTCCAAATTATAAATTGAGGAGAGCTTTTGTTTTAAGGATTTATTTTTCTTTGAACATAAAAATGATCCCAACGCTGCTGTTGGCCTTTCCAGTAGCGATGTGAACCGTAGAGAAGCCAGTTGAATGTGTGTGTTTTATGTGTCTCTGGTGGTGTGAAGATTAGAGTCAGTCCATGTGAAGCTTCTAATTAACATGGTCAGGATTCCTCCAAGCCTCCTGTCTGATGTCAAACCCTTCACTATACTGCCCTGTTAGTGGTCTTAGTCCAAAAGCAAGACTAACACTTGTGTATAATAGACTGTGATTATATGTATTTCATTTAAGTGTAAAGAACAAAAGAAAGGAACAGTTATTGAAAGCTTCTATGAAAGGAGTGATTCAGACACACAAAAAATACTGTAACCTGTTGCTACCCATTCACTAGTAGTATAACACTTTTGATTATACATTTTACCCAACTACAGGACTCTATAAAGAAAGGACAAACATTTACAACAAGGATCAGGAGACCAATCAGAAAAAAACTGTCCATACAGTGTAATCTCCCTGACTGAATAGTATTACACCTATTTGACTATATAATACTATAATAATATAATATATACTAGAAGAAAGGGACAAGAGATTTGAAATAAATAATGTATAATGCAGTCACTGAAAAAATTCTGAAAAAAACAGGATCCTACCTCAGGCAGTAGTTAGAAAACAATGTTTTTTTACATTTCTGTCAAAGAAAAGCAGAATAGCAGGGATAATATCATACAGAAAATCACTAATAATCACAAAAGCTGGCAGTAGAACATAACATGTATCCATCATCACAACCAATATCTGCACAAACAACGTGCACATTTCCTTTAACTAACTTATTAATATAAATAAGGGAGTGAGTCCTTACCCCAAGTGAAGGAGTTTAAGTACCTTGGGGTCTTGTTCGCGAGTGAGGGGACTATGGAGCGTGAGATTGGTCGGAGAATCGGAGCAGCCGGTGCGGTATTACATTCCATTTATCGCACCGTTGTGACGAAAAGAGAGCTGAGCCAGAAGGCAAAGCTCTCGATCTACCGGGCAATTTTCGTTCCTACCCTCACCTATGGTCATGAAGGCTGGGTCATGACCGAAAGAACGAGATCCAGGGTACAAGCGGCCGAAATGGGTTTCCTCAGGAGGGTGGCTGGCGTCTCCCTTAGAGATAGGGTGAGAAGCTCAGTCATCCGAGAGGAGCTCGGAGTAGAGCCACTGCTCCTTCGCGTCGAAAGGAGCCAGTTGAGGTGGTTCGGGCATCTGGTAAGGATGCCTCCTGGGCGCCTCCCTAGGGAGGTGTTCCAGGCACGTCCAGCTGGGAGGAGGCCTCGGGGAAGACCCAGGACTAGGTGGAGAGATTATATCTCCAACCTGGCCTGGGAACGCCTCGGGATCCCCCAGTCGGAGCTGGTTGATGTGGCTCGGGAAAGGGAAGTTTGGGGTCCCCTACTGGAGCTGCTGCCCCCGCGACCCGATACCGGATAAGCGGATGAAGATGGATGGATGGATGGATGAACTTGGGTGACTAATATATTCTTATTTTTCATCTAGATGAACTAAGTGGGCAGACGACTCTCGTGGATAAAACTGTGTATGGTGTGGAGAACAGCAGTACTTTCCTTGAGTGCAGTCCCAAGTCCCAGAGAGCTCTGACATATTGGCAATATCAACGCTCTACTGATGACCACAAGCAAGAGGTTGGAACTACCTCAGCACACACTTCATCTATTTTGTTGAAAAAGACTCATATACAAATCTGTCTGCAGACCAGATACATAATGATAGTAATAATGATTGTTTTTAGATAATACAGTATCATATTATTTATTCATATTAATTAAGATTTAATGCCATGGTTGATTCAAGTGAAATAAATGTTGTTTAATCAAAACAGCCTTGACACACAGCTAATTAGATTTTTTGGGAAATGGTGAATGTCATATAAGTCTGGCTTTATCGCTTTGTCTTTGACTCTGTCTCTGTCATTCTGTAGATCAAATCGGAAGAACGTTTTATCCGCACAGACCAGGGCCTACTGATTAGGACACTTAACAAGAAGGATTCTGGGATGTATCTGTGCCAGGCGGTGGAGCATGGCTTCATGCAGATGCTTCTGAAAGTGACCTTAGAGGTCATTGACAGCGAGCGCCTGGAGGATCTGCTACATCGCGATGAAGAGGCCGCACTCAGCGTCCCCGCATCGGATCTTCCCCCACCTCAAGAAACTCCCAATCAAAAGCTGTGGTACAGAGACTTTCTCTCTTTGGTCAATCACCCGACTCTCAACAGTGTGGATGAGTTCTGTGAGCAGGTATGGAAAAGGGAGAGAAAGCACAGGAGACAAAAAGCTCACCTGGTACAGCAAGTACAAATACACCAGCAGCAGCAGAAGGTTGTGAACCCTCGCACCCACATGCATGCTCAAGGGCTGGCAGCTAAGTGGAAACACCTGCAAGAGAGGCAGAAGGGACGCAACCGCAGGACCCATGAACTAGAGAGGGCTCCCCGCAGTGTCTGACTTATAAACCTTGACTTTTAACACCCAAACTTGCAAACACAACCTCATTCTGTAACCCTGATTAACCTACCCACTTTTCTCCTTGACTCTGAGAAACAGACATCATCCACAAAGACTGGATAGAAAAGTTAAACTGGAACTAAAGGTAATACTGGCCTGATCTGCCAGCTGGTGTGTTCTGTGCGTGGGCAGCCATGTTTACAGTACGACAGTACAGAGGACAGCAGGAAACAGGATGTTGTATCACGCCAGACCATTCAAGCATATTATCTCAGCTGGCCTATGTGGCCTGAACACTGCAGAGGGACAGTGTCAACCGGCACAATAACTGGATACATTTACCCATCCATACAGATATCACAGACTTCACATTGAGATGTCAATGGCATTGTCTCATGGCATGCAAGTTATGTGTCTTTTTCAGTGTGAAACAGGTATATGATCATTTCTTTTTTTACTTCACAAATATGAAAGAAGAGGAGGTGTGATTGTATTAAAAAAAACTGAGAGTAAATGGACTTGCAGTGCAGTTATAAGCACAAAATAAGTGAAGCTCATGGAAAGCACATATGTTCTTTGGATGTTCAGTCAGTTTTGGTATTATAGATGGATAAATCATTCAACATGAGAAAGAAAAAATGCCCAAGCACTGCAAGAAAATGGGAGGAGAGGTCACCATTTGTCAACAAATACAACTATGTAGCTAAGATGTGTAAATACTGTATTCTATGGCGTCTCCTCATACTAAAGGGAATGGATTGCAGTTGTATTTAACATTTATTTAAGAACAAGTCATTGGAAAGCAGTTGTATACAGGAAGATTGTATACTAGCCTGTGTGTCCATGCCCTACATAAGCTTCCCAAACAAAGTCAGGTTTTGTTATTCTGTTCTGTTCATCATTTTTTGTTTTAATCATCAGACTCCTTTCAGTTTCAACAGTCATTGACTGTCACTTTAGACAGAAGGGATGTTTGCCAACGGCATCATCTCAGTGCATGAAATCTCATACTGAGTTCTCTTCCCTGTTCATTTGATTTGCATACACTTTGTTTCTACTATATGTGTATTTATTGATATACAATTATGTATATTGTGAAAATATGTGCAGGCTTTGGTTTAATTAATCTGACAGGACCAATCTCTTAAAATAACTTTATTATCACAAATACTGTAGTAAGACTGGATGTTATTTATCAATATTGGTCAATATTACATGCATTACATATCAGATGCACTGAGCAATAATCCAGTGTCCTTACTGTATTTTTTTCTGCCAGATTCATTGCCTCATGTTCATGTTCTTTACAGGCAGCGCTGTGTAACAACCTTATTTCACTGCATGTGAAATTACAAACTCTAGTTTTTCCAATTACAACAATCCTTTGTTATTAAATGCACACACAAAACCACAAACCTGGAATGTAGCTGTGAACATTGTGTAAATGTAAATAATATGGTCTATGTTCGACAAGTATGACACTGTGTACTAGTGCATGTGAATACAATAGTGTTCCTGTTTCGCTTTAGTAATGATATACTGGTCTGGTGTTGTCACCGTTATTCTGTTGTTTGGTAAGCAGTACACAATATTAACTATTTCAAAGATGTACTTACTATTTCTGTTAGGACTCTGAATAATTGATCATTCCTGAGGTAGGTATTCATAAAGAAAATATACCCAAGATCTAAACAAGATC
>NC_045740.1:10421405-10438905 GCF_008692095.1 Etheostoma spectabile
TGAGGTCCCCTGCAGTCTCTCACTGAAACCCAGCTGTTGTATTTGCATACCGACAGGAATTACTGGTTAAAGATACTGTATCACTTTGTCTTTCTGTGTCTGCGACTGAAGAGGAACCTGTAAAAAAACAGAAAAACCTTGCAATTAAATAGCAGTTCTCAAGGGCTTGACAGAACTTCATTTCAATAGATCCTTTGACAAAATATGAACTGTGTTTTACTACTGCCCTCTGGTGGCTGCAATTGACCACCACACACACACACACACACACACACACACACACACACACACACACACACACACACACACACACACACACACAGAGTCTTCCCCTGTAAAAAAATTATTTCACATTTTCCATCTGTTTGTAACGCATATAGTTATTTGTATTGGGGCATGAAGCTGCAGCCGACTTGGTTTTATCACAATAGAGCTTCTGTTGACACATTTGGTCACCTTTGATCCAGGGTCAAAGGTTGGTGAGCATATGTCTCACCTGGGCTTTGACCTTGACCTATGTAGTCAATCCAACTGCTGCTGTGGGAGATGCATCAAAGGGAACATTATAGAGAGGTTTTTGGGTTAATAGTGTGAGCTCGGAACACACAGACACACACACAAACACACATACACACACACAAACACAAAATATTTGTGAGCAAGCCCTTGGCCATGGTCTGGCATTGCTAGACTTTGAAAACACAGGGTGGACACAAATGTGTGTGTACTATAATCACACCATACTACAGTATAACAATATTTCAGGATTACTGTAACATCATTATAAAACACAAATGCAAAAGCTGCTTGAGCAAAAACAGACAGAGATGAATGAAATTGCAGCATACAGTACACACTATGATCATGTTATCATCAAAGCAAAGTAGAGCTTTTTCAGAGCTTTTCCCCAGTTGCCTTCAAACACAAAAGCCCTTGTTAGGATTGTTCTTTGGCACAGTCATACCTGTGACACAGAGCATGACTGCCCTCCAGTGGCTGAAGGGACCTCTTTCGATATGGTTCAGCTCCAACATCCCACTCTGTCAGATGGAAACTAGCAGCACCCCCTTTGACTCCAAGCCAAGGCCATGGATGAGTGAAAAGGATCGCCCTGATACTCACACAAAGGACCACTAACACTCAATGGAAAAAGTGACACATGATGACAGTGTGGGAGAGCAAGAATACAGAGATTTAAAAGACGCTAATAACCTTCTTGCAGCTGTTCTGATTGCACTCAAACTGCCATGGTACTTTTGGAACGGTGTGGAGAATAAGTACTGTATACTGTTTTAGTGCAGTATCCAAAGTTTTGCTTGGAGTTACATTGTTCAAAAGTGAGACAGTTATTTCAATTGTCAAAAATTTGACTTAAAAATTTGAATTTTCTTTTGTGAGCTCCATTTGTGGAGGGGACACATGATACCAACACATTTAAAACATCTAAAGTATAGTACACTTAACGGGTATGGATAACACATTAATGAGATTGAATGTAATGTAGAAATGAAGTAACTGGAGGTAGTTTCAATGAAACTTGAGTGTAATTACTTAATTGTTTCATTATGGGAAACTCATCTCGCCTTGGTATAGACTCTTCAAAAGAAAGGTGTGGATTAGGAGTCATCTGGCAGGCAGCTGAGGGAATGTATATGATCACATGTTTGCATGTAGACACGCACAGTGCATTAGACTCTTTCCCTCGGACACACATCATCTTTTACTGCCGCTGCATCCTTTACTGCCGCTGTGGGAAAGAGACATTGGTGCATTCCCGTCCATCAGGAGGCTTGGAAAAAGTGAAATGGAGCAGAGATAGAGTCATTCATTTTACACAATTGACATTACACAGGGTTGATGCCCCACTAGGCAGAGTATGGTTCGACAGGAGACATGTACATACATATCACTGTTGCGTTCCAGCTGGTTTGTTCTGGGGCACCCCAAGAGCATGTTGGTTTTATCTGGAAGATTAATGGAAATTCCAAAAGCAGTAGACATTGAACCATGTTATAGCATGTACTGTACATCCACATATTTGTTGATGTTTGTAAAATAATGCAAATCACAGACATGGATACTCCCCACAACTGATCTGTTTTCCTAAAAGAGAACACGCCACACAGCTGGGAGCTGTGGAGAGAGCTGGTCTCACTCGGAGCCCCAGCGCAGCACGATCCACTCAGCGACAACATGTCTAACATTCACACAACTAAAGAATGACCCCTGACAGCATCCAGTCCATTAGCTAGGTGAGAAATAATATTCATATGGCATACCTCTGTTCAGCCACATTATAGCAGAGAATGGTACTGTATATCACAGCGCTCTCAGAGTGAGGTCATGATCTATTCTTTTTCCTCCAGCTGTCACTTATAAAGGGCTTGTAGGTTTCTGGCAATGTCCCTGTCTGCGTCATTGAGTCAATACCGGTGGTGGAAGTGTGTGTATGTGAGTATAATTGTGTGTGTGTGTGTGTGTGTGTGTGTGTGTGTGTGTGTGTGTGTGTGTGTGTGTGTGTGTGTGTGTTTGATTGGGCGAGGGTTATTAAGTTATTTTCTGGAAAACTTAATTTTGTAGGTTGGGGGGGTGGATGAATAGATCATTGACAGGTAATGCTTTGAAGCGTGGTCAGGTTTGTGTGTATGTTTGAGTTGCTCTCCATCAGACTTTGGTAGCGTGTTAGCGCTGTATTAGCATGCTGGGGCATATCCCTTGCCTGCGGTAAAACAGAGGACAGAGTATTTATGTGGCAGCTTGGCAGCGCTAGTGCTGGTGGTGTGCTGTACAGTTGGCCGCTCTGCTGTAAGTGACAGCATGGCACAAGTGGTTTAGACTGGATGCATGACAAGACCTTTAGCTCATTTCCTGTGTAGAAAATACATGTTTTTTTATACTTACTATAAAATACTTACTATATACTTACTTTATACTTATTATACTATACTCATATGTATTCCACTTACTCTTTAGGAACAATCATGCATTTTACAACACTTTGTCTATTTGCGCCTACAAGTTTCTCCTAAATTTAGCATTAGATAATGCCTTATTTGCATGTTTAAAATGTTTGTATGAACATTTACATTTTAGAAAACTTGTAATACAAAAAAAATATTCTCAATAAAGTCAGTAAAATGATCTACCCTAGTCACCTGTGGTGTCTTCCAAAATGTATGGAATTTTATAATTTGATCTTTAACGGTCGTTTTCTAAGCCATAAATCTCCTCAGTCAATAGTGCTTACATAGACCAAAGGTTGCATTTTCATTCCTATCTTTATTCTGAAAGGTTTGCACGGAGGACTTATATAATGCAACATAATGACATGTTCTTGTACGCAATTATTTCAGTGGAAGATGTGCAAGAATTTTTCTTATCAAGATATTAAAAGGACACACACACATCTAAATATAAATTAAGGCGGCAAAGCCAGACATAATAACATTAAAAAAAGAAGACAATTTTTACGTCAAATTCAACATAACTGCGAGCATGATAAGTATTTGATCCATTTCCTTACACTGCAAGTTGCGGGCTCTCATCGAGCTACAATGACCATTTTGACAGTTCACAAGTAAAAAAGTTGTTTTTAAATTATGATCTGTCAGATTGTTTTGTCCCACTAGACGTTTATTGACTTGAGGCAGTTTTGGAACATCTTACAGATCAAGTAAACAAAAAAAGAAGGAAGTCTTTTTTTCCTTCACCTTTACTAGCTCACACTTGACTCATGGAGCGCACTTATAAACATGCAATTACATTGGAATAAACTTCACCATGAATGGTCAATCATCATAAGTCTGTTTGTAAGCTCCTTAAGTTGTTTATCCAGTGGCAATGATGTACGTGCCAGATGAATCAGTTTATGTGTACAGTACTGTGTAATGATATTGTCTAGACTGTCCAATATTAGAATTGGCAGGAATGTGAGTCTGGGTAAATGTGAGTGATGATCTATCTTGGTCAGATTGATGGAGGACAATGTGGGTATGAATCTACATTAAAAAGATGGTTCAGAGTAATTTTACCCTAGGGTCCTTTGCACCATGACCAAATGTATTTATTTATTCGGCTGCTACTGCTACCGGCACGGACCATCTACAAACTAAAGAGATTCAACAAAAATGTTTCTTAACTTAACTTATATTTTAAAAGTAAGTGCTGTACTACAACTCTTAGGAGACAAGTTATAATTAAGGTACGTTTGGATACACTTCCTTATTTTATCATTAAATAAATACATATTTTTGTTGTATTAGCCTTAGCGCCTGCACTAAGCCACAGCGCTAACTTGACCAATTTTAGACCAAGGGAAAAAAAAGCTTCTGGGGGGGGGGGGGGGGTGTTTGGCTCAAGGTCATGGTGCAAAGGACCATCCCTTTAAAGACAATGCTCGCATCTTATAATGTTTACGATAAAATGTGTCATTGGCCTCAAAAGCATGCTGAAAAAGGTAGAATAGAAGAAAAAATACAGGATTATCCTCTAAGACTTTCAAAGAGAAGGGTGTTAGCCAAAACAGATATTATGTTAAAGGGACAAGAGGGGCCAATGTAAAGAAAAACATAAAAATTGCTGACCCGAGCTGATGAGATTGGATCAGACAATGGATGAATGAGGCCCCGGGCTTGACCTTAGCTGACCCTGAGACTGGTCAAAGGTATGTGCACCAATGAGCAGAGGACTGTTGTCTGGTTGCTCTCTTACACACGTCCGATCTGTAACTGATGAAGGACTGCTTAAACAAGGATTGGCTGGAGCTCCTGGAATACATCACCCAGTGTAAGCATTAGCTCAGTGTCATTCTGGCTCAGCCCTGCTTTCAGACTATCAGGAGGATAAATAATGAACAGAGCCTAAATTAAATGTCTTATGATTCTGAGTTTTGTGAGTCAGTATGAAAATTGACACAACTTTGCAAGAATTTGGAAGTATACACAAATAAATCCCCATCTCCATCCCTGCTTCCTTCCTCGCTTCATGTGAAAAATGTGTTCATGTAATAGTCACCACTGACGTTCATTGTTGTCAGAATGTGCAAAAAGACAAGCAGCTTACCTTATATGTTATGCTATCTTAGTCTGGATGTAGGCCTAATGAAAATCAATATTTCTCAGTATACATTTGCATTTCTGAAGCTACTGCACACAGAATGCAGCACTGATGTGCTAAGCACATTTATATTTTATTTCCTTAATGGTTTCTTCTGTCTTCAATTTTACTTTCAAACTGGGAAAGAAAAAGCAACATACAGAAGAACAAACAAAACTGTCAGTGATCAAGTTTCAGTCCTTTAGCATTGAGCAAAGACTTTCCATACATGTTATGCAAAATGCCCATGTGCTTGTTTGGTATAGTTGTTGCTTAAATATAGTATATTCACAAACAAGTCATTCCTACACTTATCTATATCTGCTCTTGTCTTTGCAAACTGCAATTTCCCCACTGTGGGACAAATAAAGGTTTTCTTATCTTATCTTATCAAACCATACAACGATATACGTTGTTTATTCGTACCTTCTAATACGCCTCACAGGAGTGTTTCATGAATTAGCACCCATAGAGGTGGCAGGAAATAAGAGCGTTTTCCTTTTTTGTATTTGAACTAGCTCCAGGGAGCTACTCCCCCCGCAACCCGATACCGAATACGTGGACAAAGATGGATGGTATTTGAACTACAGAATGTAATGGTCGCGGTTGTAAACGGGTCAATGAAGTTGTGAAATGGTCGCAGTTTGGTTAGGTTTAAAGAAAAACTACTTGGTTATGCTTAGAAAAAAGTTGTGGTTTGACTTAAAATCATCTGTCACGTTACTTAACTTCCAGTTACACACATGGCGCAGAACAGGACCCAGTTGTTTGTTCTGTAAAGTTATAAGAAAATCTTGCCGTTCACTTTTATTTTCAAATGGGAAATGAACCTCTGTCTTGTGAGTAAAATTCCTGTGTTGTCCCTTCTCCCGATCTCCCACACCAACCTACCTTCTTTTGTGAAATTTGGCGCTCTTATCCTTCTTTACAAAACTTCTTACTTTGCTGCCATAATAATTATGGGAGTGAGACGCAGCCACTGAAAACAAAAATATGAGTCTTAATTGCTGCTTGAGCAAACAATTTTTGTGCCAAGCGGTTTTTGAGGACAGTCTGGTATTCAGGGTTCTTTTCCTGTCTAACACAAAAAGTCTTCACCAATGATACCTATCAATTAGCTTTTCTATCTTTTTTTTTTTTACAATAGAACAAAAATTGATTGTCCTGCCACCTCTTTGGACATTATTGTTTTCTCTCTGCAGTTTGCATCACGGAACCAGAAATACACATGTTCTTGACAGGTTAATAGATACTTAATTAATCCTGTGGGAAATTGTCTTTTTATAGCAGCCAAGTCCTGTCAATCACAAAACAGAAACAAGATCAAAAAGAGATGCTTAAGGCACAAAGTACAGTAGGAATAGACATGCCATCTCACACAAACCTGACAAATAGTTAAATAGTTTGACGTGTTTTTGGCTGACTCCGCTTTAAGGCTTTGGTGTTGATAGCTGTCTGTATGAAAAGATAGTTTTCCAGCAAAAGTGCTGTTTAACAGGAGCTTGTATGCAGGTGTTACTTTCAAGGTTTTTTCTTATAAATGTCACCATTATCTTACCTTTTCATGTGGAGAACACATGGAAATAGCACATCTGTTTTGCACTCTTGATCCAATTAGTGGTTGATGAAAGAAAGTTTTTCAGCCACTGCATAATGTACTGTTCACAGTTCATGCTGGTTCTGCGAGAATATGTCAATGAGTGAGGCTCAAAATATGTGACCCAAAACAATAGTTTTTGCTTGAGGGAAATTTGTTTGCCAGTTGACATGAAGTGTTATTGACTTTGAAAACCTCAGTGTTTACGTCCAGTTCTCCTCGCACAGTTAAGAGACCTTGCCTTGGTTTTTGTGGAATTGTTAGCCCCGTAATTATGTACACATGATGTGACAAACAAAGGCGGTGGAGGTTACAGAGGCATGAAACAGCCACAAATCAGACACCAGCCTTACTGGCATTGCTCTGATTAGGGCCATGCTGGCGTCAGTTTGAAACTGTAACTTATTGATGTTTTTTATAGTTTTTGTAGAAAAATTATATATTAGTGATCTTTAGAGGTGGATTTTGTTACATATTGTTGGAACCAGGCCAGCTTTTCCCAGTCATTGTGCTAAGCTAAGATAGCCATCTGCAGGCTACAGCTTTATAGTTATTTTACAGACAGAAGAGTGCCAGAAACATTTCTCCAAATGTCAAACTATTCCGTAAAGGTTTTGCGTATCTGGCCCAACTGGGAAAAAATGCAAAGGCTATCTTTTTTTTATCAAGGTTAAGGTACTACCACATTCTTGTGTGTACACATGTCAATGCGTGTACACTGTACACACACGTTATATCAGCGTGCTGTTTCTCTGGACTATGTCTCTTTATGATCCAAACGATCGCTCAAAGTTATGGATTAAAAACAGTTAGGGAGACATGTAAACTTCATGACATCTCCAGATGGATTAACAGGAGATTTTGACACAGCTCACGGATAGTGTCATTTACAGCGGTCAGTGTGATATAGTGTAGGTTAACAGGTTAACTGATAGTTCTGCCAGAAGGAACAGAACATCTGTAACAAACATTAGCCCTGATACATTCCATCCAATTCTCATCTTCCCACTCACATTCTTACTTATGTTTGACAGTGACGAACACATACTGCACGTCGCTGTGAGCAATGGATGTAACTGAAGTGAAACTTAATCAGTATTGAAGGGCTGTCTTGCACCTCTTTCCACTTGATAAGTAAGGAGTTCAGACAAGGAAAAAGTGTTGATGTGAAGAGTGTCTGTTATTTGCAGGAGAAAAACACAGAGGAAACAAAAGACATTAGCCCATGATGTATTAAGAAACATATACCAACTAACAAATACACCCAAAGTACAGTATGACTTACACTGTTAATTCACGGATGTGGGTACTGAATTTATTACTTTTTCAAGCATTTGGATGGATTTAAACTAACTATGCTTTGTTTTCTATTTAGTCTTTCTAGATCAAAAAAGGGATTTGTTTAGTTGTCAGATTAGTTGATCAATTAAAATCAGGGTTTGAACACCAGAGCAGGCCTTTATTAGTCACAGACAATCAATTCATATAGGATTTGGAGGGACTGTTACTGCTTCTGAGCCACTTCAAAGCAGACTTTCAAAATATGGAGGCAGGGAGAAAGAGCCACATTTCCCTGTTGCAGCAGCTCATGGTGGTCCTTCCCTGGGGCAGGATGGGAGCACTCTGATTCAATTTACATGTCACTATTCATATTTCATAAACACAGAGGGGTACACATAAATGTATGCACGGCGTCTCACACACACACACACACACACACACAGATGGCATGCAATCACACACAACGACGGGCTAGGCGTACATGCACACGCAGTCACACTGCGAAAAACTTGTTTTGCAAGTTTGGTCGATTTGTTAAATGCTGCACATGTTGTGAAATGTACGAAGATGTATGCTTAATGTGCTTGTGTTTTGTGTTTATTTGTGTGTGTTTCATTGAGTTGCAGTGCGTTTGCCCGTCAGCGACCATACCACTGTACTTTTCACTCACCATTATTATTATATCCATCTCTATTTTGTCTACAGCGATAAGAGCTAAGCGTGATTAAGACAAAACTTTAAAAAAAGTTTCTGGAACCTGGTTTTTCAATCTTAATCTTTTCTACATGAATACACTCATGCCACTATGTCATACATGACAGATAATGCACATGAGGATTAATGGGTATTTCCACATGTCTTTTCCTGCTGTGTTTATGTGCAAAAAAACAAAATTCACCTGAAAGCACATAAACACATGCACACAATACATGCATTCACAACCAGACAGCCACACCTGTAGATTATGTGGCAGTTACCATGAAGATGGATGAGAATACACATGAGGCCAGATGGTCACTTCCACATATCACTCCAGAAGCATAACCCGTTCTTCCTCTTCGCCATCTGTGACTGCAGAGCACTTGCCTGCGCTGCGTTTCGCATTACTAACCCTATAACAAAGAAATATTCCCTGAGAGCTGAATCACAGGAAGCAAAGAAAGCCAAAAGGATGGCCACATAGCATCTTTGGTAACGGTTTTGTAACCACCTGATCTGGATGATACATTGTGGTTTCTGGCATTGTATTTGGCAGGAAATGTATTTACCACGCTCTGTTGCCATGGACACTCGTGCGAAACCTGCACCTACTTAGGGCCTCACCTGAGGGTTAGCAGCACTCAGTAGGAGAGATTTGAGGAAATAATGGTGAGTAACAGAATCATTAACATCTGTTAAAAGTGGTTACACATATGATTTTATATGCGTGAAGGTGTGCAAAATAATGTTCACACTCAGCAGACACATCTATAGCCTGGCTTTTCAGTCAAAGTAAGGCCTACACTTCTTTGTTCCTTCCTCTCTCCCAGTTTGTTTTTGTTTTGTTTGTGGCTAACAGTAACTACCCTTCGCTGCGTGGTATCATACATAATGCAACATGAGCTCCCTAATAGAATCTACAAACTGCACAAAAAGGGTAAATCTTTGTGTCAGTAAGCTTTTGTTACCTTACCACTCGAATTATTTCATATACTATGATTGCTGATATATGGCAAGGAAGCAAGGCTGCTCGCTACCTGCCGTCAAATTTGGACTGATGTCTCTGTAGTGAGTGTGTGCAGCGGGGTTAACCTTCGCTGGCCATATGATAGCCACCTGTGTAAACTGTTGGAGTATCTAGTGGCTCTGAAACACTGGATCCTCAGAGTGCTGCTTCTGTTGCCGCGGGAGACCAGGGCCCTGACCTCTCTTTAGGAGAGGAGCCCAGCAGGCAGTCAATGGTAGACATACACTAACATACACACATTTTCATGCATAACTGCATATACATACATACTCACCCACTTAAGTCTATCTTGCTTTTAATCTATCTATTTCCTTTGCTTTCTTACTCTCTTACACTCTTAAAACTCTGCAGTTCAGTGCACATACGTATTAGACACTTGCATGGGTAAAAGCAGTGTGTGAAGGGCAGGAGGAGTGTTTGTCTCTGCGGGTCAAAACAGGAGGGGAGGGGGGCTTCTAGTGAACAGGGGCGGATATTGACACAGCATTAACATGAACAAAAATATTTTCTGTGTTCAGAAAGCATGAAAGGAACATTGCCAGACGTTTGGACATGACCTATTCAAACAAACGCCAGACATAAGCACTCAATCAAACAGTCTTTTCACACACCGGTTTCCTAAAACAGCATCTAAAGGAAGGTGGCATTTAGTGATGTGACAGGCTGCACGCAAGAGTTTGTGACCATGAATCTTACCATCTTTTCAATTTGATGCATTTGTAGAACTGAGACAGTGCAGAGCAAGTCTATCTGCAGTGCAGCATATGCTGAATACATATTCTAGGTATTGTTGGAATCCCAGGGACGCGTGTAAGAGGACAGAATTTAAATGGAGCTGGAAGAAAGTGGGTGTATGACTGTGGTGTAGGAGTGCTGCATGAAAAGTTCCTTGGTACAAGCTACTAGCATAGTCAGAATCATAGTAATGGAAACATACATTGAGGGTAGAAAGTACAACACAGATCAAGAAAAGGGGAGGGAAGGGAAGCATGGACATAGGGATAGCTAAAAAGGAGTGGGGCGGTTGGGAATTGAGCTGTTGCTGTTTCTGGTCTCAGTCAGATGTCTGACTGATTACTGCAATTAGACTGGGTGAAGGAAGGAGAGACCCATTCAGTCACTGAGGGGCCAGTGTGAGTAAGTGGATGTTGTGCCCACTGGCCTATGTGCATTAGCTTCCTTAAATGGCTATCAATCTGAGGTAGTGGCTTAAGAGATCGGAAATGAACATCTTCAGGCAGTCCTTTCAACAAGATGCAAGGGTAAAATATGCTCTTATGTTCAAACTGATGAAATTGTGTGTCACAGTAAGTCAGATAGTGTCGGCTCCATGGGAAGCTGACGCTGAACAGTTGTCTTACCCTCAACAACAGATGAGAGTCTATAATTGCACCAGGCAATGGAATAACAGAGATATTTGTTAGGAGACCTCCACAAAGTCCTTCTGTTCTGGCAGGGAACAGGTGCAACGTAGGAGTTGGAGTCATTAGATCTCAGGGTGGTGCAGGAGGGTGAGGGTGCAGCTGCTACAGCCTAATAGAAACATTTTCATTTCTGTATTACCGTATTGTCTTAGCTTGCCATTTTTAATGGGTAGCCTATACATTCCCCTACAAATTCCCACTGGGCATGTATCTCTCTTTGACTGTCCCTCCTTTCAGCATATTCATCATTCATTTATTCAGAAATATAGGTTTGATTTGTCCGTGCATGAGTTTGTGATTTTGGTACAGTGTTATTTTTGCTGTTAATTAAAATAAAATTAAAAAAAAACAGTTATACCCCAAAACAAACCACACACAAAACAAAAATAAACTTTTTTGGCATACTGATGTAAGGGATCAGCATGACTTAATGTTGGTGTCACCACACAGCCATGAGAAAGAGACAGAGAGAAACAGATGTATTACAGAGGGCTTTACGGGAGACAGACAACGCTCTGCTCCAGTAACTGGACGCCTGTGGGACTTTCCTGTGGGATATGTGCAAATTCAATAATGACTCCAGTCACATCTTGTGCATGTTTTTCTTGTTTAATGTGTGTGGTTACTAATCAGATTCAGAAAGCTCTGGACCTTGAGACAAAACAAAAGACTACAAGGACACAATACAAGACAGCCTGTCAATGAGTTCAACATCAATATTTTACATGGTACTGACATTACCTGAATACACACAGGTACAGAGATAGACACTAGTAAATGTAGAAAGATTACAGTCGCAGAGTAAGAGAAAGACAGACAAATACAGTGAAAAAAACAGCCATGGTATTATGGCATGATACATTGAGGAAGGACAAACTAATAACTAGGTTTTACAGAACTGAGGAGTTCGACAAATAAACAGGAGAGCTTAAATGGACATGGCATGAAAGAAACCTCATACATAAAAATCCATGGTAACAGTGATAACGACTATCCACATGGAAACAAACACATAGAAGGCAATCATTGAAAATTAAAGGAGTCCCAGAGTTGAAAACCTTGGCTCATGTCTATGTTAATGGAGTGGAGGTAGGAGCAAAATAAAGGTGGTGACGAAGGAGGGCAGGAGAGAGGAGAAGCAAGGGGTGGTCTGTAGAGTGACATGGGAGGCAGTAATTCTTAGAGGGGAGTCTTACAAAGCCTGCCTGGGAGACACAGCACACTTAATCCAGCTGCCAGGGAGGGTGAGAGAGAGAGATCTCAAGACAATCTAGAAGAAGGAGCAGCCAATTTTCAGCCTTTCAAGCTGATACACACTCCCCTCATTACAAACCACACAAACAGGCTTTTCCTCTACCACACACACACCACACTGTGGCAGGTAGCCTCTGCCCAGATCAGTGGCTGTGGTAGAAGCCATCTTAACTGACTCATTGAGGTTTGAGAGAGGTTTGGATCCTTCCTGACTGTTTGAGCGTGAGCAGAGTTAGGAGAGCTCGAGCTTCACTTTCTTCTCCAGTGCAGAGAGACGGCACGCCAGGCACGAGGCTCCCCTCTCCTCCCCTCTCCCACTCTGCCTTTTTGCTGGGCTCCAGTCCAGAGAATGACTGGCTCCAGTGGACCCAAGAGGAACGCAGCCTGAGGATACAGTACAGCAGTTCCAGCCTTGCCTGCCTGCCTGCCCGCCTGCTGGGACACAAATGCACTGAGGTTTTTACAAATCATCTCCAACACCTTTGTGGGATTCACAGGGTAGTTGTTTTAATTTGTAATTTTTCTGTCATCAGATAAGAACGACTGGATCTAAGCTGGGCACATCAACCGGCATACAGACAGACGGACTGACATATGGACAGCGAGCAGTGGGCACTGCGGCGTAAATGTAGCAACTGGACTTCTCTTCTCCCTGGTTACTAAGACCTAACAAGGATAACAGACAGAGCACTGTCCACCGAGGTAGTGGGTGGATGCAGCTTTCATCACACGGCTATAGGGGAAAGCAGATACTGTATAGAAGCTGCAGAGTATCTAGTTGATCCTCACTGTGGTGATCGTCAGAAAAATAACTCTTACCTCCAAGTAGACTTTTGTTGGATTGCTTTTTCTTATTAAATATTGTTTGCAGAAACTTATAGGGCAAAGACTTTTTTCTATTCAGGGACGTTGTTGCCCTTTGTTGAGTGGACTTGCAGGATTTCGGTGTATATGAACGTGGGGTGTGTGTCTCAATAAGGATGGCAGAGTGCTTACGGACTGTGTATCTGACACTGATGCTGCTGTATCTTGTTCTGCTGTGCACGGCTCACACAGCCCAGAGCATATACCCAAGGATACGGCTCTCCCACAAAGGTAAGAAATACTGGAATTAAAGAGTATGTATTTCTTTTATTACGTTTAATCTACCCTGGCAACACATTGTTATGTTGCATAAATGCAATCGCTCCATTGTGTTGCACCAATATAAAGTCAAACACAGTGTTTAGGTGTTGCAGCATAGTGTGTTAAACTGTCAGGAATAGTCAATGCAGCCGAAACCGAAACTAGCGTTCTCTGTTCATCTCCTTCAGTGGAGATTGAAAAATAAGACAGGTGTAACAGAACAGAATTTTTCACACTTTAATATACGTCTAATTTCCATTCTTGGCGGTGTACATGGCAGCATTTTGTTGGTACCACTAAAATTAGCTAAATAAATGAACACACATAGTTTTGTTCTTTACCTATCTACAGTGATTGAAAAAATGTAACCAAAAATGCACAAATGCAGAAAACGTCCTGTAAAAAAGTGAAGTCAGAGAAGCGATATCCTCTGAGTGAATAAAAACAAGCCCCAGGTTATCATTACCATGTAATGAGATGGTCATTGAAGATTTATGTTTCTAGTCTGAAAAAAAACATGCAGGGTTGGATCTGACTTTGCGAAGTGCATACTTTTTCACTCACTGATAATCACAGAGCCTCATGGTAGTTTGTTTTGATTCCTCGGCCATCCGGGCAGAGAATCCATATTGTGCCTTTCTCTCATGCCATAGAGGCAGAGCAATGGAGGTGTTTTTCGGGGGGGTATGGTAATGGAATGGCAGCGTGTAGAAAAGTGTTTGCGTGTGGCTGTTTACGTGTGTGTGTGGGAGTGTGTGATGTGTTCATGCACTGGTATGCGGACTAATTGTTGTGTATATCTTGGACAATAATGGGGGTTTTATCTTTGTAGATAAAAGTCTTAAGTAAACATTAGCTTTTTCTCACAGTTTCTTTGATCTCTACAGCAACAGAAGGTGATGATTCCACATAAGCCTGTTAGTCATGGTTGAATATAGGTGTGGAATTTCAATGGTCAATAACTCATATATAAATGCGGGGCTGTGAGTCTGAAAGTCTGGTTCATCAGTTACATCTGTGAGCAAGGTTTGCTGTATTATGATATGTACTGTATTTTTTTATTTCTCTCCTTTTTGCATACAAAAAAATATTTTCCAGTGAGATGTAATGGAAAAAGAAATTGAATGAAGATAAATTGAGAGACAAAGACAAGAAAAAGAGATTGGCTCGTTGCCTCCACAGTATTGCAAAACTCATATTTTAACAAAAGTGAGCAAATCAGTGCTGATGTGCTTAGTCATAAATGCCACGGAAATATTTGTTATGATCGTGACTTAGCTGCTGATGAGTATCGCCCCAATTCATTAGCTGCCTGAGGGGAAAGTTACTACAGTGATTGGCATCCCACCTTCTCTCTCTCTCTCTCTCTCTCTCTCTCTCTCTCTCTCTCTCTCTCTCTCTCTCCTCTCTCTCTCTCTGTCTCTCTCTCTCTGCCTCTGATACATGTTCTGGCAAGCACAGAGAGCCATGAACAGGCTGTAGTTGGATCCTATCATTATGGAATGAAAAACATCTAAGCCTTAATATATGCCTCATGGGCTCTGCCAGCGATTTTTTGCACACACACACGCACACACACACACACAGGCAGGATAGTGCAAATTCCACACACACCAATGTCTTGGAGATGAAGAGGGATGTGGTTTTAACTGTTCACCCCCAAAAAATATTACCATAATATCTGGTGTCATAACAGGGTGGGAAACAATATTTTTACGCCACTTCTGGTCACAGCTGTACATACCAAGTGTTGGATCAATCAAAATTGCAATGAAACATTGGATCATCTCCTGGTTTCTGGGAATGAATTCCTTTGGGAACATTAGCATGTGTTTCAAGGACGACCTTACAACCATCGAGTATAGATCTCTGCATGCTTTGATGTTAGCCACACCTCACACTTGATGTGAAATTATTATTCACTCTCTATTTCATCTATTCCCCATCTTCTTGTCTAGACTTCAGGACCAGTGAAGATTTTTCTAAATGCAACTAATTCACTTTCATCCCAATCATCCTTTCATTTGCTTACTCCAGTTCCAAAAGGTTGTTATGTAAATCACATAAAGTATTGAATTGCAATTGCAGATGCGTAGCTGTCTTTAAAAACAAATTGAACCTAATCTTCAACTGCACAGCTTCCAAAGACCTTAAACACAAGCTAAAGACCTCAATTTTTTTGGACTTTTGGTCAATCAAACTACCTAAACCCTAGGTTATTATACAAAGAAATGCCCTGCAGGGGGATGTGCTCACTAAGGAATAGAATGTTTTTTTATTTTATTGTTTGGACACGGATCCATGAGATTTGGATTTGCATCATCCAGGGCTCTTGGCAGACGATCTCTGGGCCTGTGGTGTGAAATGAGCTCTTTTTTTAGGATGCCCATCAATTCTGCTGCTAATGAAGCTTTTGCGCAGCTGGCATGTGTCAGAGTCGCGGCAGGTTGCAGGTAGGTGGCCATGCTTAAACTTGTTTTGCTGCCTCTACAGTGCAGTAATAATGCCAGGCTTAAGCTGCAGAAAGTGTGATACAGCAGTTTTCTTAAAAGGGATGACCTAATCAGATCAAAGTCACTTCCAAAAACTCTTTAATATGTTTGCTAATTTAGTAAACTTTGCACTAGTCTTACTTTGCCAGACCATCCACAAGCTGCGGAGCGAAGGAGGGTCTGGCTACTTCACACAGAATTCCAGGATGGGAGGAACAACGTGATCTGGTTTATTGGCGTGTGGAATATTAGCTAGCTTTCTCAAATTACCCTGCAGAGATCTGAGGCGCAGTTAACCATAATCCTCATAAATTCACTGGAGTTTAAAATTCCAACACAAAGAAAGTGGAAAGAAATTGACAACAGTGTAAATACATGCATCTGTAAATACATGCACCGGAGCAATCCCGGAAGTGGAACATTAGTACATAGATTAATTTTGCACTTACTTCCGAAGATGTAACCCAACACAACCAGTCAATTCAGTCATGTCAGTTCATTTCAGAGCTGTGTTTTTGGACAAATAAGGAGACTGCATTCCCGATTTAGTGAAGCCTAAAATTTCACCTCCACCCATATTGTGTAATAAATACCTGTCCAGAACTGCTCTGGTAATGTGCATAAATTATTATCTGAAAAAGAAAATGAAAACGTGTGATAATAAAACTAAACTATTCAATGGTTGAGAGAGTCTATGTGCTTCTGTTTCTGTTTGCAACAACAAATATTGTAAAAATCCCAAACATGTTTTTTCATGGTCAGGTTATTGTCAGGCTTGGCTCTTGTAAAAACATTTCTGAGTTCAGTAAAAGTAAAAGTAAAAGTTCAGGAGGGCAGCTATGGAAAACACAGAATTAAAAACTTAACCATTTTACAATAATTAAATTGAGCAGGCATACCCTCAGCATGTCTGCCAAAGATGTGTTTACAAAACTTAAAAGTCGTAGTCGTTTAGTAAGGTATAGTATAAATATTTTTCTTCAGCAGGTCTGTGAACGGAGAATAAAGTTATCCGGCGATGCTGAGCTGTTCTGACAGGGTTAACATCAAACTGTATATGTTCGCTTATATAAATAAACACATGTGCTTTCCCTGTTTCGACCCAACATTTGCCTCATAGAAAAGTTAAACAAAAGTTAGTTGAAGCACTTAACAGCTGGAGTTACTCATACATGTACGTTTGGGCATATACTGAATGAATGAGAACATAGGTGAGCACATAAAGCTTGAGAAAAAGCATCGGTCATCAAATACTCAAAACATTTCTTTTCTCCATCGTTTACTGTGAAACTGTGAGATTTAGGCACAAGGGGCTGAGATATGTGCACGGGTGCACACAGGGATTACTCAGGTAGCAATTACTGTATGGATGAAACCACCTTGAAAGCTGTAATTTCAAACCTTCCTCTCCAGACAAGAAACCACTCTCTCTGTATATTTTACAACTTTGAAATGATGTAGCTGTAGGTCTTCTGAGGGTGAGATGGGGAATACCAGTATGGCCTAA